>NW_024069152.1:0-65794 GCF_009389715.1 Phoenix dactylifera
ATCACTTGTGTCATTAGAGAAGGATGCCAAGAAACCAATTCTTGGACCTAATATTCGTACAATTATAAAGGTATAAGTCAAGTGAATGTGAAGATGTTACGAAAGTCATAATCATAAGGCCCTGTAATAGTATTTGAACATGTAAAAGGAAACTCAAATTGATTGAAAATCAGGAAGACCTGGTGATGATTTAAGCTGTCTCTCTCTTAACTGGAATATGTTCAGGCCTGTTTGGATACCAGGCCACTTACCTACCACACTTCACTAAAATGAAGATTGATCAGAAGCCATTAGCTAGGGAAAACCTAATGGATTGTAAGATGTCAGCTGGTTCTATTTTTGAAATCCCCAAAGTTCCCCAATCTCTAAGAGGAGATCCCTATGGTACTCCTGTACATCATTTTATAAATAGTTAGAAAAAATCTTGACAATCCATTAAGTTAGGGTATTTAGGATATTTTTTTTTTGAAAGCAAGAATATTTTATCATTTCTATTCTAACTGGTGGAACCAGGTCTGATGGAAACCGCATTAACCTTTTCTCTTGATCCCTTCCCAACCTGGTTTTCATTATTTTTTTCGAAAGGAAGAATTTTTTTTCTGAAACCCTTCCTTCCCCGAGCTCCATCCGCCGGACCAGGGTTGCATCTTTTGCGCGAAAGAAGGATTCACCATCCGTCATTCATCCGTCTGCATAGATCTCACAGCGACCAGTGTGAGATTCCACTGCTGGATTCGCATGAAGAAGGGAAGAAGAGAAGGTCAATGTTGGAGGCGATCTGGCTCTTCTGCCTCAGCTGCTGCTAGATGTCCTAGATGGCGTGCGCATTGGTGGAGCCAAAGCCATCGTCTCCACCATTGGACCTCGGCCGTTTGGAGAGGCCACCCAATCTTGGCCCTCACCCAGTCCTGCAGCCACCACTCCATCTCCGATCTGTTCTCCTACATCGCCTCCTGCCCATCCTTCGCCCCCTTCGACCTGGTCGCCCATGCCATCACCGCTCCATCTTCCATGAAGGAGCCTCCTAGCCTTGGGACTTGGAAAGGCCCATGCCATTGGCGGTCTTGCCGGTGCCAGTGCCATGTTGAAATGTTCCAGATGTTCAACCTATTTACTGTTCCATCCCCTCGCATGACCGGCTATAACTGGTGGATAATCAAAGTGGTCCATATTAAATCGGATGGCCAAGAATGCACAGATGTAGAAAGACATACAAGACCATTGAACTACTGTAGAAAAAACCCTAAGATATAACATTACAGGATACATTCAGGTCCAAATGTCAGAAGTTCCGAGAGCAAGTTTCAAAGTGGCAAGTTCATCAGATCTGAATTCCTATATCTTAGAACTATTAACTTCAAAACCATCATTTGTCATCATCAAACTTCGAAGAAGATGAGGTAGGACAATGTCTTTTGTTCTATGATGCCTTATAAGAGAAAAATAAATAAATAAAAGCACTAGATTTATGCTGCTTTGCAATAGAGAGTAGGTGGGACATGATGTAGAGTTAGAAGTGGTTACTTTTCAGGCATAAGATATTAAGCATTGTGCCGCTCAAATGGTATTTGGAAAGGAGGCATAACCAAGAAATAGTTATTCTGGTCAAATTTATTCATGATAGGGATAATCATTCCAATGGAAGAAGTACTTTTTTATTGAGAAAAAGCAAAGGAAGTTAGGGCTTCAAATTAAAACTCAATTCATATTCCAATAGAAGTTGTCAATTCATATTCATATGTTTATGCTTGCTTTTTATTTTTTCATGGATAAAGAAGCCATCGTTCAGAAGTTATTCCAAGATGATACATTTTGCTATTAAAAAAAAGAAATCAAATAAAAATTGGCATAACTCATCTAATATATATATATATATATATATATATATATATATATATATATATATATATATATATATTTGTTGCTGGTGGTCCAAACCGAGAACGATTGACACGACGGTGTGAACGGGATTCCGCCTGAGTTGTCTTGGTTGGTGCTGGTTGCGCTCCACCTTCCGCCAAGGAACCTGCAAACAAGCCTTGCACCACCACCAGGGTGGTGATGGCCCTCCGACGGTCAAGTCAGAGGAGATTGGAGGAGGAGAGATGATAATCACAAGTGGGAGAGAGTGCTCTGGGAGGTATTGCTTACCCCCCCTTCTCCCCCCAGCCGCATATATACCTGGCTGGAAGGTCTCTCCGGGGGGTTTGTCGTCGTGGGGCACGATAGAATGGCCACTGACATGGCCGTTACGGGGCGTCGTGGAGCAGCGCTGGGTACGGTCATGGCAGGGCGTAGTGGAGCTCCGCTTCGTACGGTTGATACAGGAGATCGTGGGCAGCATCGGGTACAGCCGTTGCAGGGAGTAGTGGAGCAGGAGGCCGCGGCGTGCCTCTGGAGAATAGCCTGTCGTTATCAAAAGATCTCCGACTCGGGGTCGGAATGCTGGATCATAGGGCAGCCGACCCGGGGTCGGGCTGCGAAGCCGAGGAGGTCCGACTCGGGGTCGGAGTGCTGGATCATAGGGCAGCCGACCCGGGGTCGGGCTGCGGAGCCAAGGAGGTCCGACTCGGGGTCGGAGTGCTGGATCATAGGGCAGCCGACCCGGGGTCGGGCTGCGGAGCCGAGGAGGTCCGACTCGGGGTCGGAGTGCTGGATCATAGGGCAGCTGTAGCTTTCCTGGATACGCGTGCCGATCACGTGGGGCATGGCGGCTCAATTCCCCCATAACAGTAGCCCCCCACTTCCGAGCCTGGAACCAGAAGGGGAACAGGTGAAGGGAGTGATGTTTCGAGATTGCCGCCATCCTTCGGAGAGGCGCGCGCGCTTCAAGCTTCCCGCCTTCTTTATGGCGTATGGCGGTTGCTGCTGACCTGGCAACCTGAGGACTTCGGCGGACATCCTTCCTTAATGGTGTCGATTCGCCTTTGGGGTGCGAGCGACCCTTCGGCGGCCAGGCGTCTTCTGGCGTCATCGAGGTGTCACTTGCCCTTTCGCCTATTTAATCGGGGGCCCTCCCCCGTCCGTCTTCTTCTTTACGGACATTTTCGAGTTTCTCCTTTGCGCTACCATTGTTGCCGCCGAAACGTTCGCTTGCTTTTCCTTTGACGCTCTCGGAGCCGTTCTTCCTCCTCTTCAAGTGAGTTTCCCACTCTTCTACTTTGAGCTCTTCATACTTTTTCTTTTTGTACTAGTGCACCCCAGTCGTTCCGGCCTTTCCCTCCTTCTTGACCCCGTCCTGACCGTAGATTTATCGGCCATTAGGGATGGGCGAAGTGGGAGCAGATAGCATCCAGTCAAAACTGGTCGCCGAGGACTTAGACGGATTTGTGGCTCGGTACCACCTTCCCGAGGCCTGCAATGTCACGCTCCCAGGGCCTGAGGAGAGGATGTCTCATCCTCCTCGAGGGAAGATCGCCATCAATGAGGGCATCCTCCAGGCCGGGTTCCGCTTTCCCCCTTCAGACCTAGTCTTACAGGTGCTCCGGGGTTTAGGAATGGCACCGACGCAACTGGTGCCGAACTCGTGGCGTGCTCTGACGGTCTTCCAAGTTCTCTGTCGCTTGCATGCGATTCCCGCCACCTTGAACGTTTTCTGGGAGCTCTACGGCCTGAGCGGCCACCCTCAGGACAAAGGGTGGTGGTGCTTCGCAGCGCGGCGAGGGTGCGGCCTTGTCAAGGAGGGTCCTACCTCCATTCACCACTGGAAGGAGCGCTTCTTTTTCGTTGATGCAGACCCCTCCTGGGAAATCAGGGCAATCTGGGGGACGCCGGTGAAGTCCCCAATTGGCCTGTCGAAGTTGTCGAGGGAGGAATCCGAGGGCGTCGCCGCCTTGAAGGGGTTGGTCGCCGAGGGCCAGCTTCCCCCGGTGGGCCGCCTTATTTCTGAGGATACCTTGGTGAACGTCGGTTTGAGCTCGGTCCCCACCGACCGTGAGTCCGCCATCGTTTCTTTAGCTCTTTTCTTCTCTTTCGTTCCTTCTTCCTTTCGGTTTCTCAGTCCCTGACTATCCCGTCCTTCTTGCAGAGGTCGACGACGTCATGCGGTCGGTGAAGTCGAAGGCTGTTGGTAGGGCGTCCCTGCTGGAAGCAGTCCGGAGGAGGAAACGAGCTCTTCCGAGCGGGGCCCCACCGGCGAAGAAGTCCCGTAAGGAGATACCTCCGATGCCGACCGACGAGTCCGGGCCCACCGGTCAGGGAGATGTCGTGGGCACCGACCGGCAGCTGACGCTGTATCAGCCCTCCGGTGGTAAGGTTGCCGCTACTCCGGAGGTGCCACCCGAGCCTGCTCAAGACGGACGGGTCGGACGTGATCGGTCCCCGACCCGGCCTTCGACTCGGTCGGCTCCTGATGACTCGAGGAGGGACGCGCCGAGGCCCCGGCCAAGCGGGACCTTATCAATTCCTGGGGCGACCCCCGCCCCGAGCGCGATCAGCCGGACTCTTCCCCAGGCGATGGATAAGGGTAAGGCTGCAGAACCACCATCCGGCTCCGGGGAGAAATCGGGGTCTGCCTTCACTACCGATGGCGCCCGAAATCTCATCGAAACAGTGTTGCTGGAGAAGGACCGTCGGCGGGTCCGGGAGTTGGATGTCTCTGACGTTGGGGCCGCCAGCTGCGTCTGTCTCATGTCGGTGAGTGTTCTTCTGGCCGTCTTTCACCATTTATTGGCTCTGTTGTTCTCCGCCTGACTCCCTTATTTTTCCTATTTCTTAGCTCGCCCAGTACATGATCCGTCTGGAGGAGTGCTACAAGGAACAGGCGGGGCTTTTGGCGAAGGCCGAGGACCGGCTGAAAGCAATGGAAGAGGGAGGCCGGGCTGCGGCAGGCAGGACGACCGGGGACCTCGAGGCGAGGCTCCGGGAGGCCGAAGAGCGGGCACTCGGCTTCGCCGCCCTGGAGGAGCAACTGTCAGAGGCTCGGGAGCAACTCAAAGCCGCCTCGGGCCTCGAAAGCAGGGTCAAGAAGGCGGAAGAACGGGCTGAAAAGCAGTCCCGGAAGATCGCGGACTATCGAGAGCGGTGGGAGAAGGCCCAGCGGTCTGCCGACAACGCCTGCGACCGAATCCGCTCTTTTGAAGCCAAACTAGGCGAACTGGAGTTGGCCCTGGAGAAGTCATGCACGGACGTCCAAGAGCTCCGTTCGCGCCTGAAGGAAGCCGAGGCCGCTCGGGTTGCTACCGAGGCGAAGCATAAAGAGGCTCAGGCTGATCTGCTGAGGGTCTCCTCTGAGGACGAAGGCCGGATTGTGGCGAAGGTCTTGGAGGCCAAGGCTCAGATTATGGAGCGAGCTGAGGCGGAGCTGGCCAAGAAGAGGGCGGAAATCGGGCGTCAGGCGGTTGAGGCTTATCGCCAGTCCGCCGAGTTCGCCCATGATATGTCGGAGGCAGTGCGGACCTATCGCCAGTCTGACGAGTTCGTCCGTGACGCGTCGGACGCGGGGGCCGAAGCCTTCACCTTGGGCTTCGAGGAGGGCCTGGCAAGGGTGTCGGCTAAGTATCCCGAAGTCGACCTGAGCGAGATCTCCCTCCTGGACTCCTCTCCGGCGCCATCGCCTGCTGGTTCTCCTGCTGCTTCCCTACCTCCCGCGGACGAGCCCGGCGTTCCCGACCCGGGAGTTCCTCCAAGCTGACCTCTTGTACCTTTCATTGTCTTTTTTATTTTTGTATGTCGGCGTTTTGCCCAATTGTATGGGCCTCGGCCCTGAAAATTAATGCACGTTGAATATTTCTTCATCTCGCCCTCGTCCTCTTTTTTTTAGCTCTTGGTTGCTTCTTGCTGACTTTTGATTCCCGAAGTTCTTCCGGCGCTAGGCCAGGCATCCGAGGGTTAAACCTCAGGAAACTCTTCCGGCGCTAAGCCAGGCATCCGAGGGTTAGGCCTCAGGAAATTCTTCCGGCGCTAAGCCAGGCATCCGAGTGTTAGGCCTCAGGAAACTCTTCCGGCGCTAAGCCAGGCATCCGAGGGTTAGGCCTCAGGAAATTCTTCCGGCGCTAAGCCAGGCATCCGAGGGTTAGGCCTCAGGAAACTCTTCCGGCGCTAAGCCAGGCATCCGAGGGTTAGGCCTCAGGAAACTCTTCCGGCGCTAAGCCAGGCATCCGAGAGTTAGGCCTCAGGAAATTCTTCCGGCGCTAAGCCAGGCATCCGAGGGTTAGGCCTCAGGAAACTCTTCCGGCGCTGAGCCAGGCATCCGAGGGTTAGGCCTCAGGAAACTCTTCCGGCGCTGAGCCAGGCATCCGAGGGTTAGGCCTCAGGAAACTCTTCCGGCGCTGAGCCAGGCATCCGAGGGTTAGGCCTCAGGAAATTCTTCCGGCGCTAGGCCAGGCATCCGAGGGTTAGGCCTCAGGAAACTCTTCCGGCGCTGAGCCAGGCATCCGAGGGTTAGGCCTCAGGAAATTCTTCCGGCGCTAGGCCAGGCATCCGAGGGTTAGGCCTCAGGAAACTCTTCCGGCGCTAAGCCAGGCATCCGAGGGTTAGGCCTCAGGAAATTCTTCCGGCGCTAAGCCAGGCATCCGAGGGTTAGGCCTCAGGAAACTCTTCCGGCGCTGAGCCAGGCATCCGAGGGTTAGGCCTCAGGAAACTCTTCCGGCGCTAGGCCAGGCATCCGAGGGTTAGGCCTCAGGAAACTCTTCCGGCGCTAAGCCAGGCATCCGAGGGTTAGGCCTCAGGAAATTCTTCCGGCGCTAAGCCAGGCATCCGAGGGTTAGGCCTCAGGAAACTCTTCCGGCGCTGAGCCAGGCATCCGAGGGTTAGGCCTCAGGAAACTCTTCCGGCGCTGAGCCAGGCATCCGAGGGTTAGGCCTCAGGAAACTCTTCCGGCGCTGAGCCAGGCATCCGAGGGTTAGGCCTCAGGAAACTCTTCCGGCGCTGAGCCAGGCATCCGAGGGTTAGGCCTCAGGAAACTCTTCCGGCGCTGAGCCAGGCATCCGAGGGTTAGGCCTCAGGAAACTCTTCCGGCGCTGAGCCAGGCATCCGAGGTTAGGCCTCAGGAAACTCTTCCGGCGCTAGGCCAGGCATCCGAGGGTTAGGCCTCAGGAAACTCTTCCGGCGCTGAGCCAGGCATCCGAGGGTTAGGCCTCCGGAAACTCTTCCGGCGCTAGGCCAGGCATCCGAGGGTTAGGCCTCAGGAAACTCTTCCGGCGCTAAGCCAGGCATCCGAGGGTTAGGCCTCAGGAAATTCCGCTCGTTGGTCGGCCAAGGCTGGCGCAAGCCGAGGCGACCGGTCGGGGCTTCCGGCTAGTCTGCTCCCGGGATGATCATCGGGTTAGCCAGGCATCCGAGGGCCGAGCCTCGGGAGATTCCACTCGTTGGTCGGCCTAGGCTGGCGCAAGCCGAGGCGACCGGTCGGGGCTTCCGGCTAGTCTGCTCCCGGGATGTTCATCGGGTTAGCCAGGCATCCGAGGGCCGAGCCTCGGGAGATTCCACTCGTTGGTCGGCCTAGGCTGGCGCAAGCCGAGGCGACCGGTCGGGGCTTCCGGCTAGTCTGCTCCCGGGATGATCATCGGGTTAGCCAGGCATCTGAGGGTTGTCAAGCCTCAGGGAAATTCCACTCGTTGGTCGGCCTAGGCTGGCGCAAGCCGAGGCGACCGGTCGGGGCTTCCGGCTAGTCTGCTCCCGGGATGATCATCGGGTTAGCCAGGCATCTGAGGGTTGTCAAGCCTCAGGGAAATTCCACTCGTTGGTCGGCCTAGGCTGGCGCAAGCCGAGGCGACCGGTCGGGGCTTCCGGCTAGTCTGCTCCCGGGATGATCATCGGGTTAGCCAGGCATCTGAGGGTTGTCAAGCCTCAGGGAAATTCCACTCGTTGGTCGGCCTAGGCTGGCGCAAGCCGAGGCGACCGGTCGGGGCTTCCGGCTAGTCTGCTCCCGGGATGATCATCGGGTTAGCCAGGCATCTGAGGGTTGTCAAGCCTCAGGGAAATTCCGCTCGTTGGTCGGCCAAGGCTGGCGCAAGCCGAGGCGACCGGTCGGGGCTTCCGGCTAGTCTGCTCCCGGGATGATCATCGGGTTAGCCAGGCATCCGAGGGCCGAGCCTCGGGAGATTCCGCTCGTTGGTCGGCCTAGGCTGGCGCAAGCCGAGGCGACCGGTCGGGGCTTCCGGCTAGTCTGCTCCCGGGATGATCATCGGGTTAGCCAGGCATCTGAGGGTTGTCAAGCCTCAGGGAAATTCCGCTCGTTGGTCGGCCAAGGCTGGCGCAAGCCGAGGCGACCGGTCGGGGCTTCCGGCTAGTCTGCTCCCGGGATGATCATCGGGTTAGCCAGGCATCCGAGGGCCGAGCCTCGGGAGATTCCGCTCGTTGGTCGGCCAAGGCTGGCGCAAGCCGAGGCGACCGGTCGGGGCTTCCGGCTAGTCTGCTCCCGGGATGATCATCGGGTTAGCCAGGCATCCGAGGGCCGAGCCTCGGGACATTCCACTCGTTGGTCGGCCACTTGTCGCTCGCCGCCCATCGGGGTTTCTCCGTGCCCAGCCGCGACCGTGTTTCTCCTCTCCTCCAAGCGTTGCCTGGGGGGAACACGAGAAGGGTATTAAACGCTAATTAATGCGTTACCTGGGAAATCAGATCGCCAGTTGCTGCTGGTGAGGAGTGTTAGTTGAGCGGCCGCGATACGCGGGTTCTTCGAGGAGGATGCGGCCTGGGCGCGAGCGGAGACACGTGGACCTAGGGGTATACGTCACCCGGATCGTCCTGCACAAAGAATGCGATTTAAGGAGAATGACGCTTAGGAAATCGCGGGGAGATACGCCTCGGGAGCCGGAACGGCTCCGGATTCAGTGCGCCTGCATTTATTGGAGCCACCCGTATCGGAACTACCAGGGGGCCGCAGCTTGGCTATAAATACAGGTGCAGGTACGATGGAATTTGCCAAGCCGGAGCTGCAGGTTGCCATGGATCGCGGACCTCCTCCTTGGCATATGACTGAGAGACTCCTGTCGAAGAAAAGGGGAGGCGCTCCCCTTACAACTTCAGCCAACTAGCCGTTTCATCTGGGATCAACAAGGAGGGTCTCCCCGGCGGAACTCCGCTCTAGGCGTTTCATCCGGGATCACATCTCCCCTCCTTGAAGTTCAGCCTCCCGGTTGAGCTCTGCGCCGGACGCTCAATCCGGGACCGCGCCTCCATATACTCTTCCCCCTCGAATCCCTTCTCTTCCCTACCACTGGGGAAGATGGGAATATCCTTTGGAGGCGGCGTTCCCCTGGGGGCAGCGGGAGCTTCTTCTGCGGCGGCTCCTCCTCTTTTTGGTGAGGTGCTGGATGGCGCCTCCGGTTAGAAGCACCCACTTCTGGTGGGACTGCAGCCGCCCTGGGTTGAGGGTTTGGGTCCCCACCTCTTCTTTACTTTCTTTACTCCCTAATTCCCCTCTGGGAATTCCTTGTAATCACACGAGCACGCCATTGTAACCAGAAATTATTGAAATGAAAAGTATTGCACCTTTTTAAATTGTCTTTCTGGCCTTGTTGTTCTACTGGTAATACATCCGCAGGTTAGCGGAATTCCAGCCCCTTGGAATTTCTCGGCCATCTAGGGCTTCCAACTGGTAGGAGCCAGGTCGGTTTACCCAACGAACTTTATACGGGCCTTCCCAATTTGGCGCTAGCTTCCCACCTTCCGTAGGTTGAGATGCCTTAGCTCGCCTCAGCACCAGATCTCCAATTCTGAAAAGCTTCGGTCGGACTTTGGAGTTGTAATATCGGGCCACCCTCTGCTGATACATTGTCATCCGAACCTGAGCCATTTCCCTTGCCTCTTCCAAGAGATCCAAGTTCCCTCGGAGTTGCTCTGAATTGGCCTCGGGTCGGTGCGCGGCCACCCGAGGCGAGGGGAGTCCGAGCTCCACGGGGGCAACGGCTTCCGTGCCATAGGTTAGGCTGAAAGGCGTCTCTCCAGTAGGAGTCCGTTGTGTGGTCCGATACGCCCAAAGGACATTCTCGAGTTCCTCGACCCAAGCTTGCCCCGTCCGGCCGATCCGCGCTTTGATACCTTGGAGGATTGTCCGATTTGTGACCTCGGCCTCGCCGTTGGTTTGGGGATGCGACACGGATGTGAACCGATGCTCGATCCCGAATTCCTCGCAGAAGTCCCGGAAGTGCTTGTTATCAAACTGTCGACCGTTATCCGAGATGAGGACCCGAGGTACTCCAAATCGGACAATGATGTTCTTCTTCACGAACTTCCGGACTTGTGCCTCCGTGATGGTGGCCAGTGGCTCTGCCTCCACCCACTTGGTGAAGTAGTCGATGGCGACAATCAAAAATTTCCGCTGGGCCGAAGCGACGGGGAATGGTCCGAGGATATCCATTCCCCACTGTGCGAAGGGCCAGGGCGCGGTGATTGGCGCCAAGGGGACAGAGGGGACTCTCTGGACGTTGGCGTGGCGCTGGCAGGCGTCGCATTTCCGCACGTGGTCCTTCGAGTCCTCCAACAAGGTCGGCCAATAGTAGCCTTGCCTCATGATCTTATGCGCCAAGGACCTAGCCCCCAAGTGCGATCCGCAGATGCCTTCGTGGACTTCGCCGAGGGCGTAGGCCGCTTCCGCGGGGCGGAGGCACCTTAAGAGGGGGGCGGTAAACGAGGTCCGATACAGCCTCCCTTCATAAAGTACGTAGTGGGCGGACTTCTTTACAAGCCGCCGGGCCTGATCTTCGTCTTCAGGGAGGATTCCTTCGGCGAGGTAGGCGACGAGCGGGTCCATCCAAGACGGCTCCGGATCAATTGCCATCACCGCTCCAGCCCCGTCAATGCTCGGGGCATCCAGGGTCTCCAGGTAGATTGCCCTCGACAAGTTGGGCGCGTCTGCGTCCACTAGGCGGGACAACCTGTCGGCCCTGGCATTTTCGCTCCTCGGGACCTGCTGAATGTCAACACTGCCGAGGTCGGGAATGAGTGTTTGCACCTTCCGGACGTAGCTCTGCATGGTCGGGCTCCGCGCCTCGAACTCCCCTCGAACCTGCCCGACCACCAGCTGGGAGTCGGTGAAGACTTTCAGACGCCGGATGCCGAGCTCCTTGGCGAGTTTGAGTCCCGCGACTAGGGCCTCGTACTCCGCCTCATTGTTGGTCACTGGAAATCCGAACCTCAAGGCATACTCGGCTATCACTCCATCGGGATTGGTGAGGACCAGCCCAGCCCCTCCACCTTCAGGGTTCGACGACCCGTCAATGTGGAGCGTCCAGATCGGGAGATCGAGGCTGGGTGTCTCCGGCGGCTTAGGTTCCGCCTCCTGCACAGTGCACTCAGCGAGAAAGTCCGCGAGCACCTGGGCCTTGATGGCTGGTCGGGGCTGGTAGCGGATGTCGAACTCACCAAGTTCTACTGCCCACTTCACCAGCCGTCCCGCATTCTCTGGATTGCTGAGAATCTGCCGCAGTGGTTGATCGGTCAAAAGGGTGACAGAATGAGCCTGGAAATAGGGGCGAAGCCTCCTGGTCGCAGTCAGCAGCGCGAAGGCGATCTTCTCAGCCTTCGTGTACCGCGTCTCGGCATCCCGGAGGACTCGGCTGATGTAGTACACAGGCTTCTGAAGTCTTGCCTCTTCCCGAACCAGTACTGCGCTGACTGCGGTTGGGGAGACCGCCAGGTAAAGGTAGAGCATCTCCCCCTCTTGCGGCTTGGACAGCAGGGGAGGAGACGCCATGTACTCCTTGAGCTGGTCGAACGCCGCTTGACATTCGGCCGTCCAGAGGAAGTCTTTTGGGCGCTTCAACACCTTGAAGAATGGTTGGCAGCGTTCGGCCGACTTTGCCACAAATCGTCCGAGCGCGGCGACCCTTCCAGCGAGCTCCTGAACCTCCTTCACTTTGGTCGGAGGGGACATATCTTGGATGGCTTTGATCTTGTCCGGGTTGGCCTCGATCCCCCGTTGGTTGACAATGAAACCGAGGAACCTCCCGGCCGAAGCACCAAAAGCGCACTTCGCTGGGTTTAGCTTCATGCGAAACTTTCGCAAGGTGGTGAAAGTCTCCTCCAGATCTGCAATGTGCTGGACTGCATGGCGGCTTTTTACCAGCATATCGTCCACGTACACCTCCATATTCCGGCCGATCTGTTCCTTGAAGATTTTATTGACGAGGCGCTGGTAAGTGGCGCCAGCGTTCTTCAGACCGAAGGGCATTACCTTGTAACAGTACAGCCCCCGGTCTGTTATGAAGGCAGTTTTCTCCTCGTCCTGTGGAGCCATCATTATTTGGTTGTAGCCGGAGAAGGCGTCCATAAAAGACAGTAGCTGGTATCCGGAAGTCGCGTCGACCAGTTGGTCTATCCGTGGAAGCGGAAAGCTATCCTTGGGGCACGCCTTGTTCAGGTCGGTGTAGTCGACGCACATCCTCCACTTTCCGCTCGCCTTCCGGACAAGTACGACGTTTGCCAGCCACTCGGGGTAGCTCACCTCCCTTATGAAACCTGCCTCCAAGAGTTTGTCTACCTCCTGGTCGACCACCCGGATCCGATCCGGGGCACAGTTTCTCTTCTTTTGCTTTACTGGTCGGTGGGTCGGGTCGACGCTGAGGGCGTGAGAAACGACCTCCGGGTCGATCCCAAGTACATCGGCCGCCGACCAGGCAAACACATCTGCATTGGCTCGGAGGAATTCCACTAACCGGAGCCGAGCTTCCAAGTCAAGGTTGGCACCGACCCGGACCGTGCGGTCTGGGCGGCCTTCTTCGAGGGGAACTTCGATTACGCCCTCAGCCGGCTCCCCGTGCCGCAAGGCCACTTCGTCTCTGGCGTCAAGTGACTCGACGCTTAGGGCCTCCATGGGCTTCTTCCCTTTGAGAGTTGCTAGGAAACACTGCCGTGCGGTCGGCTGGTCACCTCGGACCTCTCCAATCCCGGCCGCCGTGGGGAACCGCATGAGCAAATGGTAGGTAGAAACCACCGCGCGAAGGGCGTTCAGTCCGGGTCGTCCGAGGATAGCGTTGTAGGCCGAGGGGACACGGACGACCAAGAACCCGAGCCGCACCGTGGCTTCTGCGGGTGCAATGCCCGCAGTCACAGGCAGCTCGATGACACCTTCGGCTGAGATAGCGTCTCCAGTGAATCCTATGAGGGGGGTGGATGTTTTGTGCAACAATTGTCGGGACAAGCCCATCTTTTGGAAGGCCTCGTAATACAAAATATCAGCTGAGCTTCCACTATCCACAAGAACACGCCTTACATCATAGTCCGCCATAGTGAGAGAGATCACCATGGCGTCATCGTGGGGAGTCTGAACCCCCTTTACATCTTCATCACAAAAAGTGATTACATTTCCTACCCGCTGCCTCTTCGCGACGGCCACTCCTGATACTTCCGCCGAGCCCCCTGCGTTCCTCACGGGCCGAGAGCAGCCCCCAGTGATGGTGTGGATCACTCCCGCAACGGGTCGATTCTGCTCCCGAGGCTCCTGAGGGGCCGGGTCGGCTGGACGTGGATCTGCGGGGGGACGTCGGTCGTTTACATATCGACCGAGGCGCCCTCTGCGAATGAGAGCCTCGATCTCGTCCCGAAGCTGGAAGCAGTCTTCGGTATCGTGGCCGTGGTCTCGGTGGTATTCACAGTACGCCCGAGAAGGCTTCCTCCCAGGGATCTTCTTCATCTGCCTCGGGACCGGGAGGTCCTCCCGCCCCTTGACCTCCATGAGGATCTGGGCCCGGGGGGCCAGGAGTGGGGTGTACCGGTTGAAGCGTCGGTGCGGAGAACGAGGGCGTATGGCGCCGTGGTTCCTTGCTGGCGACGGGCTTCTGCGCCGGCGTTGAGGCGTCGGGCTCCTCCTCTGGGGTGCCTCTTTTCGCCTTTTCTTCCCGGGCTTTAGAGGGGCCTCGGCGGCCTCCTTATTCCGGTGGGAAGCTGCCTCCTCGGCGTCTGCATACTGGTTTGCCCGAGACAACAGCTCCGGGAAGCTCCGCGGCAGGCGTTTGTCCAGGGAGAAGGTGAGTCTGCCCTTCCGGAAGCCTCGCTTCAGGGCTGAGAGAGCCACCTCCTGGCTCAAATTCCGGACCTCCAGTGTTGCCTTGTTGAAGCGGGTGAGATAATCCCGCAGGCTCTCTCCCTCGTTCTGCCGGACATCGAAGAGGGAGTCGGAGACCAGTCTTCGCCGGCTACTGACGGCGAAATGGCTGATGAAGAGACGGGTGAACTGGTGGAAGGACTGGATGGAATTAGCCTCCAGGCCGGCGAACCACGCCCTTGCCGGGCCGCGGAGGGTCGCCGGGAAGGCCTTGCAGAGGAGAGGATCCGATGCTCCATGGAGGAGCATAAGAGTCCTGAAACTCTCCACGTGGTCCCGTGGGTCCGCCGCCCCGTCGTAGGGTTCGATCGCCGGCATTTTGAACCCCGGCGGGTTTAGGGTCCGCAGGATCCTTGAGGCAAGCGCCGGCTGGGAGGAGATCTCCAAGTCGGCGAAGGGATCTTTGGAGTGGCCCTTCAGGACCTGGAGCTGTCTGTGGAGATCATCCACCCGCCGGTCCAGGGAGCGCGACCGGTGGGTGGGAGACAAGGAGCGGCGCGAGGGGGACCGACTGGAGTGCGGGCCCCTCGAGGACTGGGGTGTCTGAGAACGCGCCCGGGTCCGCCTCTCGTACCCCGCGCAGCTCCGATGAGAAGGTCCTGGCAGAACGGACCGCACCCGAGAATCCTCCTCGCGCCGGCGCTCCTCTCCATGGGAGAGGAAGGAGCGCGGGTTGTGAGGAAGAGGCGAGTGCTCGGGGAGCAGCGGCTCCTGAGCCCGCTGCGGCACCCGAGAGATCACACCCTGTAGATTCTGCACTGCCTCCGCGAGGGTGCGAACCTGCTGGGCTAGCTGGTCGAACTGAGCAGGTTCGACCGTCTGAATGGGAGGAGAAGCGGTGGAATGCTGCTGAGAGTGTGTTGGGGGCGCAGCAGCCTCCCGGCCAGAGGCGCGAGAGGCTCCGCGACCGGAAGCATTGGAAGCTCCGCGACCACCTCGCCGTGCCATTACGATCGTTCGGAGGTTCGGGCCCTTTCTCTAGCGCCAACTGTTGCTGGTGGTCCAAACCGAGAACGATTGACACGACGGTGTGAACGGGGTTCCGCCTGAGTTGTCTTGGTTGGTGCTGGTTGCGCTCCACCTTCCGCCAAGGAACCTGCAAACAAGCCTTGCACCACCACCAGGGTGGTGATGGCCCTCCGACGGTCAAGTCAGAGGAGATTGGAGGAGGAGAGATGATAATCACAAGTGGGAGAGAGTGCTCTGGGAGGTATTGCTTACCCCCCCCTTCTCCCCCCAGCCGCATATATACCTGGCTGGAAGGTCTCTCCGGGGGGTTTGTCGTCGTGGGGCACGATAGAATGGCCACTGACATGGCCGTTACGGGGCGTCGTGGAGCAGCGCTGGGTACGGTCATGGCAGGGCGTAGTGGAGCTCCGCTTCGTACGGTTGATACAGGAGATCGTGGGCAGCATCGGGTACAGCCGTTGCAGGGAGTAGTGGAGCAGGAGGCCGCGGCGTGCCTCTGGAGAATAGCCTGTCGTTATCAAAAGATCTCCGACTCGGGGTCGGAATGCTGGATCATAGGGCAGCCGACCCGGGGTCGGGCTGCGAAGCCGAGGAGGTCCGACTCGGGGTCGGAGTGCTGGATCATAGGGCAGCCGACCCGGGGTCGGGCTGCGGAGCCGAGGAGGTCCGACTCGGGGTCGGAGTGCTGGATCATAGGGCAGCCGACCCGGGGTCGGGCTGCGGAGCCGAGGAGGTCCGACTCGGGGTCGGAGTGCTGGATCATAGGGCAGCTGTAGCTTTCCTGGATACGCGTGCCGATCACGTGGGGCATGGCGGCTCAATTCCCCCATAACAATATTAAAATGGAGGCTTTATTTGTGCAAAGCTTTCCATTCCCCATATGGATGCCCATATTAATAATATAGAGATCTTTATTTTTAATAATAAATAGGGCTCTTATTTAATATTGTTCTTTATCAAAGTATAATAATATAATATCATTAATAAGAATCTTATTATCTTATTAAACTAAAAAAAATTCATGAGTACTACTGATCTAAATAATACAGAAATTACTAGTATTATTAATAACTATATTTGCTTAATATTTGCTGATGTTAATAAAAAATATTTTTCATTAGCACTATGCCCTATTCATATCCTATGTGGGTTATTAAACTACACTAATATTTTATGATCATGATCTTCCTTAAAAATAAAAGTACAACCACTAATGATCTCCTATATTGTATTTAAATATCCTCCTTGTTGCTGGTGGTCCAAACCGAGAACGATTGACACGACGGTGTGAACGGGGTTCCGCCTGAGTTGTCTTGGTTGGTGCTGGTTGCGCTCCACCTTCCGCCAAGGAACCTGCAAACAAGCCTTGCACCACCACCAGGGTGGTGATGGCCCTCCGACGGTCAAGTCAGAGGAGATTGGAGGAGGAGAGATGATAATCACAAGTGGGAGAGAGTGCTCTGGGAGGTATTGCTTACCCCCCCTTCTCCCCCCAGCCGCATATATACCTGGCTGGAAGGTCTCTCAGGGGGGTTTGTCGTCGTGGGGCACGATAGAATGGCCACTGACATGGCCGTTACGGGGCGTCGTGGAGCAGCGCTGGGTACGGTCATGGCAGGGCGTAGTGGAGCTCCGCTTCGTACGGTTGATACAGGAGATCGTGGGCAGCATCGGGTACAGCCGTTGCAGGGAGTAGTGGAGCAGGAGGCCGCGGCGTGCCTCTGGAGAATAGCCTGTCGTTATCAAAAGATCTCCGACTCGGGGTCGGAATGCTGGATCATAGGGCAGCCGACCCGGGGTCGGGCTGCGAAGCCGAGGAGGTCCGACTCGGGGTCGGAGTGCTGGATCATAGGGCAGCCGACCCGGGGTCGGGCTGCGGAGCCGAGGAGGTCCGACTCGGGGTCGGAGTGCTGGATCATAGGGCAGCCGACCCGGGGTCGGGCTGCGGAGCCGAGGAGGTCCGACTCGGGGTCGGAGTGCTGGGTCATAGGGCAGCTGTAGCTTTCCTGGATACGCGTGCCGATCACGTGGGGCATGGCGGCTCAATTCCCCCATAACAGTAGCCCCCCACTTCCGAGCCTAGAACCAGAAGGGGAACAGGTGAAGGGAGTGATGTTTCGAGATTGCCGCCATCCTTCGGAGAGGCGCGCGCGCTTCAAGCTTCCCGCCTTCTTTATGGCGTATGGCGGTTGCTGCTGACCTGGCAACCTGAGGACTTCGGCGGACATCCTTCCTTAATGGTGTCGATTCGCCTTTGGGGTGCGAGCGACCCTTCGGCGGCCAGGCGTCTTCTGGCGTCATCGAGGTGTCACTTGCCCTTTCGCCTATTTAATCGGGGGCCCTCCCCCGTCCGTCTTCTTCTTTACGGACATTTTCGAGTTTCTCCTTTGCGCTACCATTGTTGCCGCCGGAACGTTCGCTTGCTTTTCCTTTGACGCTCTCGGAGCCGTTCTTCCTCCTCTTCAAGTGAGTTTCCCACTCTTCTACTTTGAGCTCTTCATACTTTTTCTTTTTGTACTAGTGCACCCCAGTCGTTCCGGCCTTTCCCTCCTTCTTGACCCCGTCCTGACCGTAGATTTATCGGCCATTAGGGATGGGCGAAGTGGGAGCAGATAGCATCCAGTCAAAACTGGTCGCCGAGGACTTAGACGGATTTGTGGCTCGGTACCACCTTCCCGAGGCCTGCAATGTCACGCTCCCAGGGCCTGAGGAGAGGATGTCTCATCCTCCTCGAGGGAAGATCGCCATCAATGAGGGCATCCTCCAGGCCGGGTTCCGCTTTCCCCCTTCAGACCTAGTCTTACAGGTGCTCCGGGGTTTAGGAATGGCACCGACGCAACTGGTGCCGAACTCGTGGCGTGCTCTGACGGTCTTCCAAGTTCTCTGTCGCTTGCATGCGATTCCCGCCACCTTGAACGTTTTCTGGGAGCTCTACGGCCTGAGCGGCCACCCTCAGGACAAAGGGTGGTGGTGCTTCGCAGCGCGGCGAGGGTGCGGCCTTGTCAAGGAGGGTCCTACCTCCATTCACCACTGGAAGGAGCGCTTCTTTTTCGTTGATGCAGACCCCTCCTGGGAAATCAGGGCAATCTGGGGGACGCCGGTGAAGTCCCCAATTGGCCTGTCGAAGTTGTCGAGGGAGGAATCCGAGGGCGTCGCCGCCTTGAAGGGGTTGGTCGCCGAGGGCCAGCTTCCCCCGGTGGGCCGCCTTATTTCTGAGGATACCTTGGTGAACGTCGGTTTGAGCTCGGTCCCCACCGACCGTGAGTCCGCCATCGTTTCTTTAGCTCTTTTCTTCTCTTTCGTTCCTTCTTCCTTTCGGTTTCTCAGTCCCTGACTATCCCGTCCTTCTTGCAGAGGTCGACGACGTCATGCGGTCGGTGAAGTCGAAGGCTGTTGGTAGGGCGTCCCTGCTGGAAGCAGTCCGGAGGAGGAAACGAGCTCTTCCGAGCGGGGCCCCACCGGCGAAGAAGTCCCGTAAGGAGATACCTCCGGTGCCGACCGACGAGTCCGGGCCCACCGGTCAGGGAGATGTCGTGGGCACCGACCGGCAGCTGACGCTGTATCAGCCCTCCGGTGGTAAGGTTGCCGCTACTCCGGAGGTGCCACCCGAGCCTGCTCAAGACGGACGGGTCGGACGTGATCGGTCCCCGACCCGGCCTTCGACTCGGTCGGCTCCTGATGACTCGAGGAGGGACGCGCCGAGGCCCCGGCCGAGCGGGACCTTATCAATTCCTGGGGTGACCCCCGCCCCGAGCGCGATCAGCCGGACTCTTCCCCAGGCGATGGATAAGGGTAAGGCTGCAGAACCACCATCCGGCTCCGGGGAGAAATCGGGGTCTGCCTTCACTACCGATGGCGCCCGAAATCTCATCGAAACAGTGTTGCTGGAGAAGGACCGTCGGCGGGTCCGGGAGTTGGATGTCTCTGACGTTGGGGCCGCCAGCTGCGTCTGTCTCATGTCGGTGAGTGTTCTTCTGGCCGTCTTTCACCATTTATTGGCTCTGTTGTTCTCCGCCTGACTCCCTTATTTTTCCTATTTCTTAGCTCGCCCAGTACATGATCCGTCTGGAGGAGTGCTACAAGGAACAGGCGGGGCTTTTGGCGAAGGCCGAGGACCGGCTGAAAGCAATGGAAGAGGGAGGCCGGGCTGCGGCAGGCAGGACGACCGGGGACCTCGAGGCGAGGCTCCGGGAGGCCGAAGAGCGGGCACTCGGCTTCGCCGCCCTGGAGGAGCAACTGTCAGAGGCTCGGGAGCAACTCAAAGCCGCCTCGGGCCTCGAAAGCAGGGTCAAGAAGGCGGAGGAACGGGCTGAAAAGCAGTCCCGGAAGATCGCGGACTATCGAGAGCGGTGGGAGAAGGCCCAGCGGTCTGCCGACAACGCCTGCGACCGAATCCGCTCTTTTGAAGCCAAACTAGGCGAACTGGAGTTGGCCCTGGAGAAGTCATGCACGGACGTCCAAGAGCTCCGTTCGCGCCTGAAGGAAGCCGAGGCCGCTCGGGTTGCTACCGAGGCGAAGCATAAAGAGGCTCAGGCTGATCTGCTGAGGGTCTCCTCTGAGGCCGAAGGCCGGATTGTGGCGAAGGTCTTGGAGGCCAAGGCTCAGATTATGGAGCGAGCTGAGGCGGAGCTGGCCGAGAAGAGGGCGGAAATCGGGCGTCAGGCGGTTGAGGCTTATCGCCAGTCCGCCGAGTTCGCCCATGATATGTCGGAGGCAGTGCGGACCTATCGCCAGTCTGACGAGTTCGTCCGTGACGCGTCGGACGCGGGGGCCGAAGCCTTCACCTTGGGCTTCGAGGAGGGCCTGGCAAGGGTGTCGGCTAAGTATCCCGAAGTCGACCTGAGCGAGATCTCCCTCCTGGACTCCTCTCCGGCGCCATCGCCTGCTGGTTCTCCTGCTGCTTCCCTACCTCCCGCGGACGAGCCCGGCGTTCCCGACCCGGGAGTTCCTCCAAGCTGACCTCTTGTACCTTTCATTGTCTTTTTTATTTTTGTATGTCGGCGTTTTGCCCAATTGTATGGGCCTCGGCCTTGAAAATTAATGCACGTTGAATATTTCTTCATCTCGCCCTCGTCCTCTTTTTTTTAGCTCTTGGTTGCTTCTTGCTGACTTTTGATTCCCGAAGTTCTTCCGGCGCTAGGCCAGGCATCCGAGGGTTAAACCTCAGGAAACTCTTCCGGCGCTAAGCCAGGCATCCGAGGGTTAGGCCTCAGGAAATTCTTCCGGCGCTAAGCCAGGCATCCGAGTGTTAGGCCTCAGGAAACTCTTCCGGCGCTAGGCCCGGCATCCGAGGGTTAGGCCTCAGGAAACTCTTCCGGCGCTAAGCCAGGCATCCGAGGGTTAGGCCTCAGGAAATTCTTCCGGCGCTAAGCCAGGCATCCGAGGGTTAGGCCTCAGGAAACTCTTCCGGCGCTAAGCCAGGCATCCGAGGGTTAGGCCTCAGGAAACTCTTCCGGCGCTAAGCCAGGCATCCGAGGGTTAGGCCTCAGGAAATTCTTCCGGCGCTAAGCCAGGCATCCGAGGGTTAGGCCTCAGGAAACTCTTCCGGCGCTGAGCCAGGCATCCGAGGGTTAGGCCTCAGGAAACTCTTCCGGCGCTGAGCCAGGCATCCGAGGGTTAGGCCTCAGGAAACTCTTCCGGCGCTAGGCCAGGCATCCGAGGGTTAGGCCTCAGGGAACTCTTCCGGCGCTAAGCCAGGCATCCGAGGGTTAGGCCTCAGAAAATTCTTCCGGCGCTAAGCCAGGCATCCGAGGGTTAGGCCTCAGGAAACTCTTCCGGCGCTGAGCCAGGCATCCGAGGGTTAGGCCTCAGGAAACTCTTCCGGCGCTAGGCCAGGCATCCGAGGGTTAGGCCTCAGGAAACTCTTCCGGCGCTAAGCCAGGCATCCGAGGGTTAGGCCTCAGGAAACTCTTCCGGCGCTAAGCCAGGCATCCGAGGGTTAGGCCTCAGGAAACTCTTCCGGCGCTGAGCCAGGCATCCGAGGGTTAGGCCTCAGGAAACTCTTCCGGCGCTAGGCCAGGCATCCGAGGGTTAGGCCTCAGGAAACTCTTCCGGCGCTAAGCCAGGCATCCGAGGGTTAGGCCTCAGGAAATTCCGCTCGTTGGTCGGCCAAGGCTGGCGCAAGCCGAGGCGACCGGTCGGGGCTTCCGGCTAGTCTGCTCCCGGGATGATCATCGGGCTAGCCAGGCATCCGAGGGCCGAGCCTCGGGAGATTCCACTCGTTGGTCGGCCTAGGCTGGCGCAAGCCGAGGCGACCGGTCGGGGCTTCCGGCTAGTCTGCTCCCGGGATGTTCATCGGGTTAGCCAGGCATCCGAGGGCCGAGCCTCGGGAGATTCCACTCGTTGGTCGGCCAAGGCTGGCGCAAGCCGAGGCGACCGGTCGGGGCTTCCGGCTAGTCTGCTCCCGGGATGATCATCGGGTTAGCCAGGCATCTGAGGGTTGTCAAGCCTCAGGGAAATTCCACTCGTTGGTCGGCCTAGGCTGGCGCAAGCCGAGGCGACCGGTCGGGGCTTCCGGCTAGTCTGCTCCCGGGATGATCATCGGGTTAGCCAGGCATCTGAGGGTTGTCAAGCCTCAGGGAAATTCCGCTCGTTGGTCGGCCAAGGCTGGCGCAAGCCGAGGCGACCGGTCGGGGCTTCCGGCTAGTCTGCTCCCGGGATGATCATCGGGTTAGCCAGGCATCCGAGGGCCGAGCCTCGGGAGATTCCGCTCGTTGGTCGGCCAAGGCTGGCGCAAGCCGAGGCGACCGGTCGGGGCTTCCGGCTAGTCTGCTCCCGGGATGATCATCGGGTTAGCCAGGCATCCGAGGGCCGAGCCTCGGGACATTCCACTCGTTGGTCGGCCACTTGTCGCTCGCCGCCCATCGGGGTTTCTCCGTGCCCAGCCGCGACCGTGTTTCTCCTCTCCTCCAAGCGTTAACTGGGGGGAACACGAGAAGGGTATTAAACGCTAATTAATGCGTTACCTGGGAAATCAGATCGCCAGTTGCTGCTGGTGAGGAGTGTTAGTTGAGCGGCCGCGATACGCGGGTTCTTCGAGGAGGATGCGGCCTGGGCGCGAGCGGAGACACGTGGACCTAGGGGTATACGTCACCCGGATCGTCCTGCACAAAGAATGCGATTTAAGGAGAATGACGCTTAGGAAATCGCGGGGAGATACGCCTCGGGAGCCGGAACGGCTCCGGATTCAGTGCGCCTGCATTTATTGGAGCCACCCGTATCGGAACTACCAGGGGGCCGCAGCTTGGCTATAAATACAGGTGCAGGTACGATGGAATTTGCCAAGCCGGAGCTGCAGGTTGCCATGGATCGCGGACCTCCTCCTTGGCATATGACTGAGAGACTCCTGTCGAAGGAAAGGGGAGGCGCTCCCCTTACAACTTCAGCCAACTAGCCGTTTTATAGGATCCTGTTTTATGTCAGCCTCTTGCAAAAATTTCTGACAAGGTTATTCTGTTTCTTGTCAGCCTCTTGCAGTAAATAAGGGTCTGCTTTTTGGTGCTTGGAACCTAGTTTTTTTTCAGCTCTGGCTTTAAGTTGTGTAGGGCTGCAAGTAGGTCGGGTTCCAATTGGGTCAAAGAATCGAACCCAAACCTAATCCACCAATTTCATTTGGATTGGATTGGATGAGATATAACATTAATTTTATTAAATCCATCAGATTTTTTGGGTCAAATCAGATCAAAAATAATCATACACAAACCATAATGAACACATACAAATTTATTATCTAATTATATCATGAAGGTATTATACAATAAAATAATGGTATGCCACATGTAAACATTATCCAAAAACATGTTCTTTATAAGATTTGATTCATAACCACTTAATTAACGATACATATTATGGACTAACTATATGATAATAGAAAACTTCTTACAGGGGGAATCTAAAGTATATATTGTACTAATTTGAGATCAGTTTGGGTTGTTTTGGAAAATTTAGTGATCCAAATCCAATCCATATTTGAAACAGGTCATATTTTAATCCAAGCCTATTCTGCAGTGCCGGTTGTATTGGATTAATTTCGGACTGGTTCCAAATTGGAAGTGGGTTAACTCAATCCATTTGCATCCCAGATGCGACACACCCTAAATTTCATCCAATCCACCTGCATCCCCAATTTCATGCAGTTCATAAAGTTAATAACAGATGAGTCCTGAATATGGATTCTGCATATTCTAACAGCAAGTGATCGCTGAGATCCATAAAAAAAACATTTCCAGGCCTACAACTTGCCTGGTGCGGATGCAATTAGCCACCTTAAACAAAAAGTTTGATGGACAGTTCAACTTTGACTGCTCACTAAGCCTTCTCTTTGTTCTGTTAACCACATTGGAGAATGCTAGTCAGAAACTAGTCCTGGCTGGAACAATTTCCTTGTTGATAAGGGGCACAATTTCCTGTCGATAATGGGCTGGATTTGGGGCAAAACTAGGAGTGACACTGGATATGTCAGATTAGACAAGATCTGAACCAAAACCTGATAAGATAATAATACTTATATTTAAATTCATGCTTACTTACTGGATCTGATTCAATTTGTATTCGTGTTCAGATATTCAACAGTTTTGGGATACTTTTTTAAACATTATTCTTTATTGGTATTTTTATACAATATTTGAAGTTGGTCATAAGGTCAGATGGAACTGATGGAGGGTTGATGGTAGAGTGAAAGCTAATTGTGTAAAGAATATCCAGCTATGAAATATTTTCAAGTGAAATATTACTTGGTGAGCAAGAATTCACAATACCAACCCCAAATAGCTGGGAAAGGCCGTAATGGTTATTCATATTGTTTTCCTATCTCTGATATCATGATATGGCAATATTATAATAGTGGAAAGATTGATTTAATCACTAGAATATTTTTATATGTAATATATATGCATTTTTGTGAATTATCTCTCGTACATTCCACTAATAGAAATTGTTGGCCATGACTTCATTGTTGAAATATATATCTTAAATTCAATTGCTTTTATCAAAACCGAGTTGATGCTATTTGATAATTTATTAAAAATTGGTGTTACCGTGAAGAACGTATGAAAAAGACTCATGGATTTCTATTTATATTTTAATAAGTTGGCATATAAGTTATTATCAAATTATTTACTGGGTTATCGTTTCCACATGATACTTTTATGGTTCTCCCTCAAGCTTCAGTCAAGGGGTCGTAAATGATCGTTGATGATCTTTTTGTGATCTAGATCACCCCTTAATTTAATCAATCTTGATACTCAAAAGTATATTCTTTCCTATATCATTCAGCATAAAGAGTTGAGATCCATGATAGTTTCCATTCATCCAAAGAAAATGAAGACATACAATTAATTGAAATAACATAAACAGAAACCTTAATTGTTAACTCATTTTATGTGAGAGAAGGACCGTTCTAGGGGAATACTTTGAACGAACTAAACTTTCACTCAAGAGGAAAAAGTTGTTAGACAGAGGTAAAGGAGTTTAGAAGCCTTGTACATGTTATATGTGTTTTATTGGAGAAGAGAGAAAAAAAGCCTTAATTTCATTTTTGATTTTATAATTGATGGTGTTCCATAAATAACTTCCCTTGGGTGGTTTACACATAAAGGTCTTCCTCTCTCTGGTGATTTTTGGTAGTTTTCTCCATGAATAACGTCTTTTGATGGTTAATTCCATGAAGAACTCTTTTAAACTTCCTCTGCATGACTTTGTATATGAAGAATAATTGTTGAAGTCTTGTCTTTCAAGTATTATTATTGTCAATCGGTAAACAAAACCTTGATCAATTTATCATTCTGTCTATTTACTATAGTTGGTCGATGATTAATTAATATTGGGTGTTGTTATGGGGGAATTGAGCCGCCATGCCCCACGTGATCGGCACGCGTATCCAGGAAAGCTACAGCTGCCCTATGATCCAGCACTCCGACCCCGAGTCGGACCTCCTCGGCTCCGCAGCCCGACCCCGGGTCGGCTGCCCTATGATCCAGCACTCCGACCCCGAGTCGGACCTCCTCGGCTCCGCAGCCCGACCCCGGGTCGGCTGCCCTATGATCCAGCACTCCGACCCCGAGTCGGACCTCCTCGGCTTCGCAGCCCGACCCCGGGGTCGGCTGCCCTATGATCCAGCATTCCGACCCCGAGTCGGAGATCTTTTGATAACGACAGGCTATTCTCCAGAGGCACGCCGCGGCCTCCTGCTCCACTACTCCCTGCAACGGCTGTACCCGATGCTGCCCACGATCTCCTGTATCAACCGTACGAAGCGGAGCTCCACTACGCCCTGCCATGACCGTACCCAGCGCTGCTCCACGACGCCCCGTAACGGCCATGTCAGTGGCCATTCTATCGTGCCCCACGACGACAAACCCCCCGGAGAGACCTTCCAGCCAGGTATATATGCGGCTGGGGGGAGAAGGGGGGGGGTAAGCAATACCTCCCAGAGCACTCTCTCCCACTTGTGATTATCATCTCTCCTCCTCCAATCTCCTCTGACTTGACCGTCGGAGGGCCATCACCACCCTGGTGGTGGTGCAAGGCTTGTTTGCAGGTTCCTTGGCGGAAGGTGGAGCGCAACCGGCACCAACCAAGACAACTCAGGCGGAACCCCGTTCACACCGTCGTGTCAATCGTTCTCGGTTTGGACCACCAGCAATAGTTGGCGCTAGAGGAAGGGCCCGAACCTCCGAACGATCGTAATGGCACGGCGAGGTGGTCGCGGAGCTTCCAATGCTTTCGGTCGCGGAGCCTCTCGCGCCTCTGGCCGGGAGGCTGCTGCGCCCCCAACACACTCTCAGCAGCATTCCACCGCTTCTCCTCCCATTCAGACGGTCGAACCTGCTCAGTTCGACCAGCTAGCCCAGCAGGTTCGCACCCTCGCGGAGGCAGTGCAGAATCTACAGGGTGTGATCTCTCGGGTGCCGCAGCGGGCTCAGGAGCCGCTGCTCCCCGAGCACTCGCCTCTTCCTCACAACCCGCGCTCCTTCCTCTCCCATGGAGAGGAGCGCCGGCGCGAGGAGGATTCTCGGGTGCGGTCCGTTCTGCCAGGACCTTCTCATCGGAGCTGCGCGGGGTACGAGAGGCGGACCCGGGCGCGTTCTCAGACACCCCAGTCCTCGAGGGGCCCGCACTCCAGTCGGTCCCCCTCGCGCCGCTCCTTGTCTCCCACCCACCGGTCGCGCTCCCTGGACCGGCGGGTGGATGATCTCCACAGACAGCTCCAGGTCCTGAAGGGCCACTCCAAAGATCCCTTCGCCGACTTGGAGATCTCCTCCCAGCCGGCGCTTGCCTCAAGGATCCTGCGGACCCTAAACCCGCCGGGGTTCAAAATGCCGGCGATCGAACCCTACGACGGGGCGGCGGACCCACGGGACCACGTGGAGAGTTTCAGGACTCTTATGCTCCTCCATGGAGCATCGGATCCTCTCCTCTGCAAGGCCTTCCCGGCGACCCTCCGCGGCCCGGCAAGGGCGTGGTTCACCGGCCTGGAGGCTAATTCCATCCAGTCCTTCCACCAGTTCACCCGTCTCTTCATCAGCCATTTCGCCGTCAGTAGCCGGCGAAGACTGGTCTCCGACTCCCTCTTCGATGTCCGGCAGAACGAGGGAGAGAGCCTGCGGGATTATCTCACCCGCTTCAACAAGGCAACACTGGAGGTCCGGAATTTGAGCCAGGAGGTGGCTCTCTCAGCCCTGAAGCGAGGCTTCCGGAAGGGCAGACTCACCTTCTCCCTGGACAAACGCCTGCCGCGGAGCTTCCCGGAGCTGTTGTCTCGGGCAAACCAGTATGCAGACGCCGAGGAGGCAGCTTTCCACCGGAATAAGGAGGCCGCCGAGGCCCCTCTAAAGCCCGGGAAGAAAAGGCGAAAAGAGGCACCCCAGAGGAGGAGCCCGACGCCTCAACGCCGGCGCAGAAGCCCGTCGCCAGCAAGGAACCACGGCGCCATACGCCCTCGTTCTCCGCACCGACGCTTCAACCGGTACACCCCACTCCTGGCCCCCCGGGCCCAGATCCTCATGGAGGTCAAGGGGCGGGAGGACCTCCCGGTCCCGAGGCAGATGAAGAAGATCCCTGGGAGGAAGCCTTCTCGGGCGTACTGTGAATACCACCGAGACCACGGCCACGATACCGAAGACTGCTTCCAGCTTCGGGACGAGATCGAGGCTCTCATTCGCAGAGGGCGCCTCGGTCGATATGTAAACGACCGACGTCCCCCCGCAGATCCACGTCCAGCCGACCCGGCCCCTCAGGAGCCTCGGGAGCAGAATCGACCCGTTGCGGGAGTGATCCACACCATCACTGGGGGCTGCTCTCGGCCCGTGAGGAACGCAGGGGGCTCGGCGGAAGTATCAGGAGTGGCCGTCGCGAAGAGGCAGCGGGTAGGAAATGTAATCACTTTTTGTGATGAAGATGTAAAGGGGGTTCAGACTCCCCACGATGACGCCATGGTGATCTCTCTCACTATGGCGGACTATGATGTAAGGCGTGTTCTTGTGGATAGTGGAAGCTCAGCTGATATTTTGTATTACGAGGCCTTCCAAAAGATGGGCTTGTCCCGACAATTGTTGCACAAAACATCCACCCCCCTCATAGGATTCACTGGAGACGCTATCTCAGCCGAAGGTGTCATCGAGCTGCCTGTGACTGCGGGCATTGCACCCGCAGAAGCCACGGTGCGGCTCGGGTTCTTGGTCGTCCGTGTCCCCTCGGCCTACAACGCTATCCTCGGACGACCCGGACTGAACGCCCTTCGCGCGGTGGTTTCTACCTACCATTTGCTCATGCGGTTCCCCACGGCGGCCGGGATTGGAGAGGTCCGAGGTGACCAGCCGACCGCACGGCAGTGTTTCCTAGCAACTCTCAAAGGGAAGAAGCCCATGGAGGCCCTAAGCGTCGAGTCACTTGACGCCAGAGACGAAGTGGCCTTGCGGCACGGGGAGCCGGCTGAGGGCGTAATCGAAGTTCCCCTCGAAGAAGGCCGCCCAGACCGCACGGTCCGGGTCGGTGCCAACCTTGACTTGGAAGCTCGGCTCCGGTTAGTGGAATTCCTTCGAGCCAATGCAGATGTGTTTGCCTGGTCGGCGGCCGATGTACCTGGGATCGACCCGGAGGTCGTTTCTCACGCCCTCAGCGTCGACCCGACCCACCGACCAGTAAAGCAAAAGAAGAGACACTGTGCCCCGGATCGGATCCGGGTGGTCGACCAGGAGGTAGACAAACTCTTGGAGGCAGGTTTCATAAGGGAGGTGAGCTACCCCGAGTGGCTGGCAAACGTCGTACTTGTCCGGAAGGCGAGCGGGAAGTGGAGGATGTGCGTCGACTACACCGACCTGAACAAGGCGTGCCCCAAGGATAGCTTTCCGCTTCCACGGATAGACCAACTGGTCGACGCGACTTCCGGATACCAGCTACTGTCTTTTATGGACGCCTTCTCCGGCTACAACCAAATAATGATGGCTCCACAGGACGAGGAGAAAACTGCCTTCATAACAGACCGGGGGCTGTACTGTTACAAGGTAATGCCCTTCGGTCTGAAGAACGCTGGCGCCACTTACCAGCGCCTCGTCAATAAAATCTTCAAGGAGCAGATCGGACGGAATATGGAGGTGTACGTGGACGATATGCTGGTAAAAAGCCGCCATGCAGTCCAGCACATTGCAGATCTGGAGGAGACTTTCACCACCTTGCGAAAGTTTCGCATGAAGCTAAACCCAGCGAAGTGCGCTTTTGGTGCTTCGGCCGGGAGGTTCCTCGGTTTCATTGTCAACCAACGGGGGATCGAGGCCAACCCGGACAAGATCAAAGCCATCCAAGATATGTCCCCTCCGACCAAAGTGAAGGAGGTTCAGGAGCTCGCTGGAAGGGTCGCCGCGCTCGGACGATTTGTGGCAAAGTCGGCCGAACCCTGCCAACCATTCTTCAAGGTGTTGAAGCGCCCAAAAGACTTCCTCTGGACGGCCGAATGTCAAGCGGCGTTCGACCAGCTCAAGGAGTACATGGCGTCTCCTCCCCTGCTGTCCAAGCCGCAAGAGGGGGAGATGCTCTACCTTTACCTGGCGGTCTCCCCAACCGCAGTCAGCGCAGTACTGGTTCGGGAAGAGGCAAGACTTCAGAAGCCTGTGTACTACATCAGCCGAGTCCTCCGGGATGCCGAGACGCGGTACACGAAGGCTGAGAAGATCGCCTTCGCGCTGCTGACTGCGACCAGGAGGCTTCGCCCCTATTTCCAGGCTCATTCTGTCACCCTTTTGACCGATCAACCACTGCGGCAGATTCTCAGCAATCCAGAGAATGCGGGACGGCTGGTGAAGTGGGCAGTAGAACTTGGTGAGTTCGACATCCGCTACCAGCCCCGACCAGCCATCAAGGCCCAGGTGCTCGCGGACTTTCTCGCTGAGTGCACTGTGCAGGAGGCGGAACCTAAGCCGCCGGAGACACCCAGCCTCGATCTCCCGATCTGGACGCTCCACATTGACGGGTCGTCGAACCCTGAAGGTGGAGGGGCTGGGCTGGTCCTCACCAATCCCGATAGAGTGATAGCCGAGTATGCCTTGAGGTTCGGATTTCCAGTGACCAACAATGAGGCGGAGTACGAGGCCCTAGTCGCGGGACTCAAACTCGCCAAGGAGCTCGGCATCCGGCGTCTGAAAGTCTTCACCGACTCCCAGCTGGTGGTCGGGCAGGTTCGAGGGGAGTTCGAGGCGCGGAGCCCGACCATGCAGAGCTACGTCCGGAAGGTGCAAACACTCATTCCCGACCTCGGCAGTGTTGACATTCAGCAGGTCCCGAGGAGCGAAAATGCCAGGGCCGACAGGTTGTCCCGCCTAGTGGACGCAGACGCGCCCAACTTGTCGAGGGCAATCTACCTGGAGACCCTGGATGCCCCGAGCATTGACGGGGCTGGAGCGGTGATGGCAATTGATCCGGAGCCGTCTTGGATGGACCCGCTCGTCGCCTACCTCGCCGAAGGAATCCTCCCTGAAGACGAAGATCAGGCCCGGCGGCTTGTAAAGAAGTCCGCCCACTACGTACTTTATGAAGGGAGGCTGTATCGGACCTCGTTTACCGCCCCCCTCTTAAGGTGCCTCCGCCCCGCGGAAGCGGCCTACGCCCTCGGCGAAGTCCACGAAGGCATCTGCGGATCGCACTTGGGGGCTAGGTCCTTGGCGCATAAGATCATGAGGCAAGGCTACTATTGGCCGACCTTGTTGGAGGACTCGAAGGACCACGTGCGGAAATGCGACGCCTGCCAGCGCCACGCCAACGTCCAGAGAGTCCCCTCTGTCCCCTTGGCGCCAATCACCGCGCCCTGGCCCTTCGCACAGTGGGGAATGGATATCCTCGGACCATTCCCCGTCGCTTCGGCCCAGCGGAAATTTTTGATTGTCGCCATCGACTACTTCACCAAGTGGGTGGAGGCAGAGCCACTGGCCACCATCACGGAGGCACAAGTCCGGAAGTTCGTGAAGAAGAACATCATTGTCCGATTTGGAGTACCTCGGGTCCTCATCTCGGATAACGGTCGACAGTTTGATAACAAGCACTTCCGGGACTTCTGCGAGGAATTCGGGATCGAGCATCGGTTCACATCCGTGTCGCATCCCCAAACCAACGGCGAGGCCGAGGTCACAAATCGGACAATCCTCCAAGGTATCAAAGCGCGGATCGGCCGGACGGGGCAAGCTTGGGTCGAGGAACTCGAGAATGTCCTTTGGGCGTATCGGACCACACAACGGACTCCTACTGGAGAGACGCCTTTCAGCCTAACCTATGGCACGGAAGCCGTTGCCCCCGTGGAGCTCGGACTCCCCTCGCCTCGGGTGGCCGCGCACCGACCCGAGGCCAATTCAGAGCAACTCCGAGGGAACTTGGATCTCTTGGAAGAGGCAAGGGAAAATGGCTCAGGTTCGGATGGCAATGTATCAGCAGAGGGTGGCCCGATATTACAACTCCAAAGTCCGACCGAAGCTTTTCAGAATTGGAGATCTGGTGCTGAGGCGAGCTAAGGCATCTCAACCTACGGAAGGTGGGAAGCTAGCGCCAAATTGGGAAGGCCCGTATAAAGTTCGTTGGGTAAACCGACCTGGCTCCTACCAGTTGGAAGCCCTAGATGGCCGAGAAATTCCAAGGGGCTGGAATTCCGCTAACCTGCGGATGTATTACCAGTAGAACAACAAGGCCAGAAAGACAATTTAAAAAGGTGCAATACTTTTCATTTCAATAATTTCTGGTTACAATGGCGTGCTCGTGTGATTACAAGGAATTCCCAGAGGGGAATTAGGGAGTAAAGAAAGTAAAGAAGAGGTGGGGACCCAAACCCTCAACCCAGGGCGGCTGCAGTCCCACCAGAAGTGGGTGCTTCTAACCGGAGGCGCCATCCAGCACCTCACCAAAAAGAGGAGGAGCCGCCGCAGAAGAAGCTCCCGCTGCCCCCAGGGGAACGCCGCCTCCAAAGGATATTCCCATCTTCCCCAGTGGTAGGGAAGAGAAGGGATTCGAGGGGGAAGAGTATATGGAGGCGCGGTCCCGGATTGAGCGTCCGGCGCAGGGCTCAACCGGGAGGCTGAACTTCAAGGAGGGGAGATGTGATCCCGGATGAAACGCCTAGAGCGGAGTTCCGCCGGGGAGACCCTCCTTGTTGATCCCAGATGAAACGGCTAGTTGGCTGAAGTTGTAAGGGGAGCGCCTCCCCTTTCCTTCGACAGGAGTCTCTCAGTCATATGCCAAGGAGGAGGTCCGCGATCCATGGCAACCTGCAGCTCCGGCTTGGCAAATTCCATCGTACCTGCACCTGTATTTATAGCCAAGCTGCGGCCCCCTGGTAGTTCCGATACGGGTGGCTCCAATAAATGCAGGCGCACTGAATCCGGAGCCGTTCCGGCTCCCGAGGCGTATCTCCCCGCGATTTCCTAAGCGTCATTCTCCTTAAATCGCATTCTTTGTGCAGGACGATCCGGGTGACGTATACCCCTAGGTCCACGTGTCTCCGCTCGCGCCCAGGCCGCATCCTCCTCGAAGAACCCGCGTATCGCGGCCGCTCAACTAACACTCCTCACCAGCAGCAACTGGCGATCTGATTTCCCAGGTAACGCATTAATTAGCGTTTAATACCCTTCTCGTGTTCCCCCCAGGCAACGCTTGGAGGAGAGGAGAAACACGGTCGCGGCTGGGCACGGAGAAACCCCGATGGGCGGCGAGCGACAAGTGGCCGACCAACGAGTGGAATGTCCCGAGGCTCGGCCCTCGGATGCCTGGCTAACCCGATGATCATCCCAGGAGCAGACTAGCCGGAAGCCCCGACCGGTCGCCTCGGCTTGCGCCAGCCTTGGCCGACCAACGAGCGGAATCTCCCGAGGCTCGGCCCTCGGATGCCTGGCTAACCCGATGATCATCCCGGGAGCAGACTAGCCGGAAGCCCCGACCGGTCGCCTCGGCTTGCGCCAGCCTTGGCCGACCAACGAGCGGAATCTCCCTGAGGCTTGACACCCTCAGATGCCTGGCTAACCCGATGATCATCCCGGGAGCAGACTAGCCGGAAGCCCCGACCGGTCGCCTCGGCTTGCGCCAGCCTTGGCCGACCAACGAGTGGAATTTCCCTGAGGCTTGACAACCCTCAGATGCCTGGCTAACCCGATGATCATCCCGGGAGCAGACTAGCCGGAAGCCCCGACCGGTCGCCTCGGCTTGCGCCAGCCTAGGCCGACCAACGAGTGGAATTTCCCTGAGGCTTGACAACCCTCAGATGCCTGGCTAACCCGATGATCATCCCGGGAGCAGACTAGCCGGAAGCCCCGACCGGTCGCCTCGGCTTGCGCCAGCCTAGGCCGACCAACGAGTGGAATTTCCCTGAGGCTTGACAACCCTCAGATGCCTGGCTAACCCGATGATCATCCCGGGAGCAGACTAGCCGGAAGCCCCGACCGGTCGCCTCGGCTTGCGCCAGCCTTGGCCGACCAACGAGCGGAATTTCCCTGAGGCTTGACAACCCTCAGATGCCTGGCTAACCCGATGATCATCCCGGGAGCAGACTAGCCGGAAGCCCCGACCGGTCGCCTCGGCTTGCGCCAGCCTAGGCCGACCAACGAGTGGAATCTCCCGAGGCTCGGCCCTCGGATGCCTGGCTAACCCGATGATCATCCCGGGAGCAGACTAGCCGGAAGCCCCGACCGGTCGCCTCGGCTTGCGCCAGCCTTGGCCGACCAACGAGCGGAATTTCCCTGAGGCTTGACAACCCTCAGATGCCTGGCTAACCCGATGATCATCCCGGGAGCAGACTAGCCGGAAGCCCCGACCGGTCGCCTCGGCTTGCGCCAGCCTAGGCCGACCAACGAGTGGAATCTCCCGAGGCTCGGCCCTCGGATGCCTGGCTAACCCGATGAACATCCCGGGAGCAGACTAGCCGGAAGCCCCGACCGGTCGCCTCGGCTTGCGCCAGCCTAGGCCGACCAACGAGTGGAATCTCCCGAGGCTCGGCCCTCGGATGCCTGGCTAACCCGATGATCATCCCGGGAGCAGACTAGCCGGAAGCCCCGACCGGTCGCCTCGGCTTGCGCCAGCCTTGGCCGACCAACGAGCGGAATTTCCTGAGGCCTAACCCTCGGATGCCTGGCTTAGCGCCGGAAGAAGTTTCCTGAGGCCTAACCCTCGGATGCCTGGCCTAGCGCCGGAAGAAGTTTCCTGAGGCCTAACCCTCGGATGCCTGGCTTAGCGCCGGAAGAGTTTCCTGAGGCCTAACCCTCGGATGCCTGGCCTTAGCGCCGGAAGAATTTCCTGAGGCCTAACCTCGGATGCCTGGCTAGCGCCGGAAGAGTTTCCTGAGGCCTAACCCTCGGATGCCTGGCTTAGCGCCGGAAGAGTTTCCTGAGGCCTAACCCTCGGATGCCTGGCTTAGCGCCGGAAGAATTTCCTGAGGCCTAACCCTCGGATGCCTGGCTTAGCGCCGGAAGAGTTTCCTGAGGCCTAACCCTCGGATGCCGGGCCTAGCGCCGGAAGAGTTTCCTGAGGCCTAACACTCGGATGCCTGGCTTAGCGCCGGAAGAATTTCCTGAGGCCTAACCCTCGGATGCCTGGCTTAGCGCCGGAAGAGTTTCCTGAGGTTTAACCCTCGGATGCCTGGCCTAGCGCCGGAAGAACTTCGGGAATCAAAAGTCAGCAAGAAGCAACCAAGAGCTAAAAAAAAAGAGGACGAGGGCGAGATGAAGAAATATTCAACGTGCATTAATTTTCAGGGCCGAGGCCCATACAATTGGGCAAAACGCCGACATACAAAAATAAAAAAGACAATGAAAGGTACAAGAGGTCAGCTTGGAGGAACTCCCGGGTCGGGAACGCCGGGCTCGTCCGCGGGAGGTAGGGAAGCAGCAGGAGAACCAGCAGGCGATGGCGCCGGAGAGGAGTCCAGGAGGGAGATCTCGCTCAGGTCAACTTCGGGATACTTAGCCGACACCCTTGCCAGGCCCTCCTCGAAGCCCAAGGTGAAGGCTTCGGCCCCCGCGTCCGACGCGTCATGGACAAACTCGTCAGACTGGCGATAGGTCCGCACTGCCTCCGACATATCATGGGCGAACTCGGCGGACTGGCGATAAGCCTCTACCGCCTGACGCCCGATTTCCGCCCTCTTCTCGGCCAGCTCCGCCTCAGCTCGCTCCATAATCTGAGCCTTGGCCTCCAAGACCTTCGCCACAATCCGGCCTTCGGCCTCAGAGGAGACCCTCAGCAGATCAGCCTGAGCCTCTTTATGCTTCGCCTCGGTAGCAACCCGAGCGGCCTCGGCTTCCTTCAGGCGCGAACGGAGCTCTTGGACGTCCGTGCATGACTTCTCCAGGGCCGACTCCAGTTCGCCTAGTTTGGCTTCAAAAGAGCGGATTCGGTCGCAGGCGTTGTCGGCAGACCGCTGGGCCTTCTCCCACCGCTCTCGATAGTCCGCGATCTTCCGGGACTGCTTTTCAGCCCGTTCCTCCGCCTTCTTGACCCTGCTTTCGAGGCCCGAGGCGGCTTTGAGTTGCTCCCGAGCCTCTGACAGTTGCTCCTCCAGGGCGGCGAAGCCGAGTGCCCGCTCTTCGGCCTCCCGGAGCCTCGCCTCGAGGTCCCCGGTCGTCCTGCCTGCCGCAGCCCGGCCTCCCTCTTCCATTGCTTTCAGCCGGTCCTCGGCCTTCGCCAAAAGCCCCGCCTGTTCCTTGTAGCACTCCTCCAGACGGATCATGTACTGGGCGAGCTAAGAAATAGGAAAAATAAGGGAGTCAGGCGGAGAACAACAGAGCCAATAAATGGTGAAAGACGGCCAGAAGAACACTCACCGACATGAGACAGACGCAGCTGGCGGCCCCAACGTCAGAGACATCCAACTCCCGGACCCGCCGACGGTCCTTCTCCAGCAACACTGTTTCGATGAGATTTCGGGCGCCATCGGTAGTGAAGGCAGACCCCGATTTCTCCCCGGAGCCGGATGGTGGTTCTGCAGCCTTACCCTTATCCATCGCCTGGGGAAGAGTCCGGCTGATCGCGCTCGGGGCGGGGGTCGCCCCAGGAATTGATAGGGTCCCGCTCGGCCGGGGCCTCGGCGCGTCCCTCCTCGAGTCATCAGGAGCCGACCGAGTCGAAGGCTGGGTCGGGGACCGATCATGTCCGACCCGTCCGTCTTGAGCAGGCTCAGGTGGCACCTCCGGAGTAGCGGCAACCTTACCACCGGAGGGCTGATACAGCGTCAGCTGCCGGTCGGTGCCCACGACATCTCCCTGACCGGTGGGCCCGGACTCGTCGGTCGGCATCGGAGGTATCTCCTTACGGGACTTCTTCGCCGGTGGGGCCCCGCTCGGAAGAGCTCGTTTTCTCCTCCGGACTGCTTCCAGCAGGGACGCCCTACCAACAGCCTTCGACTTCACCGACCGCATGACGTCGTCGACCTCTGCAAGAAGGACGGGATGGTCAGGGACTGAGAAACCGAAAGGAAGAAGGAACGAAAGAGAAGAAAAGAGCTAAAGAAACGATGGCGGACTCACGGTCGGTGGGGACCGAGCTCAAACCGACGTTCACCAAGGTATCCTCAGAAATAAGGCGGCCCACCGGGGGAAGCTGGCCCTCGGCGACCAACCCCTTCAAGGCGGCGACGCCCTCGGATTCCTCCCTCGACAACTTCGACAGGCCAATTGGGGACTTCACCGGCGTCCCCCAGATTGCCCTGATTTCCCAGGAGGGGTCTGCATCAACGAAAAAGAAGCGCTCCTTCCAGTGGTGAATGGAGGTAGGACCCTCCTTGACAAGGCCGCACCCTCGCCGCGCTGCGAAGCACCACCACCCTTTGTCCTGGGGGTGGCCGCTCAGGCCGTAGAGCTCCCAGAAAACGTTCAAGGTGGCGGGAATCGCATGCAAGCGACAGAGAACCTGGAAGACCGTCAGAGCACGCCACGAGTTCGGCACCAGTTGCGTCGGTGCCATTCCTAAACCCCGGAGCACCTGTAAGACTAGGTCTGAAGGGGGAAAAGCGGAACCCGGCCTGGAGGATGCCCTCATTGATGGCGATCTTCCCTCGAGGAGGATGAGACATCCTCTCCTCAGGCCCTGGGAGCGTGACATTGCAGGCCTCGGGAAGGTGGTACCGAGCCACAAATCCGTCTAAGTCCTCGGCGACCAGTTTTGACTTGATGCTATCTGCTCCCACTTCGCCCATCCCTAATGGCCAATCTACGGTCAGGACGGGGTCAAGAAGGAGGGAAAGGCCGGAACGACTGGGGTGCACTAGTACAAAAAGAAAAAGTATGAAGAGCTCAAAGTAGAAGAGTGGGAAACTCACTTGAAGAGGAGGAAGAACGGCTCCGAGAGCGTCAAAGGAAAAGCAAGCGAACGTTTCGGCGGCAACAATGGTAGCGCAAAGGAGAAACTCGAAAATGTCCGTAAAGAAGAAGACGGACGGGGGAGGGCCCCCGATTAAATAGGCGAAAGGGCAAGTGACACCTCGATGACGCCAGAAGACGCCTGGCCGCCGAAGGGTCGCTCGCACCCCAAAGGCGAATCGACACCATTAAGGAAGGATGTCCGCCAAAATCCTCAGGTTGCCAGGTCAGCAGCAACCGCCATACGCCATAAAGAAGGCGGGAAGCTTGAAGCGCGCGCGCCTCTCCGAAGGATGGCGGCAATCTCGAAACATCACTCCCTTCACCTGTTCCCCTTCTGGTTCCAGGCTCGGAAGTGGGGGGCTACTGTTATGGGGGAATTGAGCCGCCATGCCCCACGTGATCGGCACGCGTATCCAGGAAAGCTACAGCTGCCCTATGATCCAGCACTCCGACCCCGAGTCGGACCCCCTCGGCTCCGCAGCCCGACCCCGGGTCGGCTGCCCTATGATCCAGCACTCCGACCCCGAGTCGGACCTCCTCGGCTTCGCAGCCCGACCCCGGGTCGGCTGCCCTATGATCCAGCATTCCGACCCCGAGTCGGAGATCTTTTGATAACGACAGGCTATTCTCCAGAGGCACGCCGCGGCCTCCTGCTCCACTACTCCCTGCAACGGCTGTACCCGATGCTGCCCACGATCTCCTGTATCAACCGTACAAAGCGGAGCTCCACTACGCCCTGCCATGACCGTACCCAGCGCTGCTCCACGACGCCCCGTAACGGCCATGTCAGTGGCCATTCTATCGTGCCCCACGACGACAAACCCCCCTGAGAGACCTCCCAGCCAGGTATATATGCGGCTGGGGGGAGAAGGGGGGGGGTAAGCAATACCTCCCAGAGCACTCTCTCCCACTTGTGATTATCATCTCTCCTCCTCCAATCTCCTCTGACTTGACCGTCGGAGGGCCATCACCACCCTGGTGGTGGTGCAAGGCTTGTTTGCAGGTTCCTTGGCGGAAGGTGGAGCGCAACCAGCACCAACCAAGACAACTCAGGCGGAACCCCGTTCACACCGTCGTGTCAATCGTTCTCGGTTTGGACCACCAGCAACAGGTTCGGATGGCAAGATAGAGACCTATAAGGCAAGGTTGGTGCAAAAGGTTATAGTCAGCGCGAAGGCATTGACTATGAGGATACCTTTTCACTGGTAGCCATGCTGAAGTCCATTCGAACGTTACTTGCCATTGTAGCTTATTATGATTATGAGATATGGCACATGGATGTGAAAACTGCATTCCTTAATGGATATCTTGAGGAAGATATCTATATGAAACAGTCTCAGTGTTAGATGTATGCCCTAGAAGCCAATCTGGCTGACACATTGTTAATTCTAGGAACATAATTTTGTACTTGACTATTTATTATTGAATAAATAAAAGGCATCTTTTTATTCATATTGTTTATGTGTCTATGAATCGTCCAAGAATTAATAAGATGATGATGCATATTCTTAAGAGTTAAGAATTTGAGCTATGTATCATTGGTGATTAATTTCTAAATACTCCTGATCAATGGATCATCACGAGGATGGTGATCGATCCGATCAGTGCACACATTGCTTTCCTTATGGATGGACAAGACTCGAGTCCACAGTGTGGCGACACTGAAGTAATAGTGCAGGTGCTTGTTAAGAACAAGGGTACTGAGCGTGACCAAAACAAGAAGTCACTTGGATGTCTATTCACTCGTCAGTGACTTGCTTGATGTTGCAGTAGTGTGACTGGTCCTTTGACCTGCGATGCTTCGGCTACTCACAGTGAGGTTATTGTAGTTTGACTGCACATATACATGGTCTCTAGCCATATGGGTCCATGCAGTGTAGATTGGCTGCAGTAGGTTCACTATAGAAGTAGGGTATGCACCTATAAGGAATCTATCGATCTTGATAGATAAGGAGAGATTCTATGTGATTTATAAGACTGAGTTCGTAAGACCTCGGCCGGGGTAGATTGTATAGTGGAGAAAGAGTTTTCCACTCTCGAGCTTAAGTCGAATAAATCTTTACATATGTCAGACGATGGGGTTTGACGAGTTGTCCATGACCTCCGTCCTGTAGGGATCCACGATAGTAGGACTGTATCACACGATAACTGCACCTAGAGGTTCATTATTCCATTCTGCTGGGTAGCCACTACATGCTGCTAGGTGTCACTGGTGGATGATGAGACTCACAGGGAATATCTCGATGATCGATAAATCCTAATGAGTTGAGTTGGAATCGTTCCAACCCATTGAAAGGAGTTTTCAATGATATTGTGATAGGGATCGCAATATATTTCACTACCAGTCAGAATAGAACCTATGGGGTCACACACACTAGAAGTATTGACCGATCCGATGGTTGAAATGTGATTATGAATCACGAGTAATCAATTTGATTGATGATCAATTGAAGAAGGAACAATGGGAATTAATTAATTAGACTTAAACACGAATCCTACTTGGAGTAGAATTTCGGGAGTCCTAATTGGATTAGGACTGGGAATCCTACTTGGAGTAGGACTGGGAGTCCTACCTAGAATAGGATTCCTACAATCCTAATTAGATTAAGATTTTGAATTCAATTTGGATTCCTACTTAGAATAGAATTCCTAGAAGTCCTAATTAGATTAGGACTTTGGATTCAAATTAGAGTCCTAATTGGATTAGGACTAAAATAGAATAAATCCTAATTGGATTAGGATTTCTAAGTCCTAATTAATTATTAATCTAATGAATTAACAAGACTCTTAATTGGATTAGAATTGAGGAGTTCAATTGAGTCAAAATTGATTTAAGTTCTAATTGGATTAGGACTTACCTAGATTAGACCCAAAATTGGTTTACTCTTGGACTAAGCCTAATTAGATTAGGGCTTAGCCACATTAGGGCATCCCAATCCTCCTTAGAGGATGATTAGGGCTAACTAAGAGGGAGGGGCACAGGATTAGGGCTAACCAAGAGGGAGGGGCTTGTGCCCCTCCCCTTTTTCCTCCTTGGTGCGGCAAGAAAAGAGGGGCCGGCGCCCCTCTTGGAAATAAGTCAAGGGCTCCTAACTTGTAGGAGCCCTTCATGCCTTTAAAAGGAGAAGTGGGCGGCACCCTAGGGCATTCATTGAAGCCCTATTCCTCTCCAACTCGTGGCCCCCTTCCTCCCTTTGGTCTTCAGCCGCAAGCAAGGAAGAACAAGAAGAAAGCCTTGGCGGCCTCCTCCCCTTCCCTTCCTTCTTCCAACGTAGGGAAAAGAAAAGGCTGTGTCTAGCTTTTGGTTCTTCTTCAAAGATCCTTTCTTCTTCTTCCTCCTTCCAAGCATAATCAAGAGTTGATTAAAAGGGAAGAAATCAGCCATCAAAAGAAGTCTCTGCAAGAGAACTAGCACCCCAGGGAGACAAGGAAACCTTGATCGGTCCTCTACTTCGTGTGGATACCCGTAGAGGCCGGACGCTTGTGCGGCTTCAAGCGAACCCTCTTCCAAAACCACGATCATCAGGTTGCGGTGATCACCTTTCGCACAAAGGTGAAGATCTGATCTTCCTAATGTTTCAAAAGTATTTAATCCTTATCTAACTACGAACGGTTTTTGAACAACGTTCATGCGATGAACGGTTGATCCCGCACATGCCTCTTCCGCTGCGCCTGAATTTTTAAAAATTTTTCTGCGGTATAGGCGGGTTCTAACAGTGGTATCAGAGCTTAGGCATCGTAGATTAAGGTAAGGATTAATTATCTAAAGGCATCTTAGATCTGAAATTTAAAAGGTTATGCATGCTGAAAATTTTCTGCATGCAGATTTTTCAGGGGTGCTGATTTTTGCATGCTGATTTTTATGTGATAAAATGATGATTCTAATTGCATTGTTAATGAGATTACAAAATTTAGAATCATGATTAGCATGATCAGCAACCTATGTCATAACATAATCAATTAAGTTTCAGATCTGAAAAGTATAATTGCTGCATGTGGTGATATCATAGGATTCAAACCCTTTTGGTATTGATTGTAAAGACCTACGATGTGATCTGCAATGTCAGATAATTTTTCAGATGCTTGCATGCATCTTATTTAATGTTTTGAGAGGCCTGCATGCCTCCTAAAAGGGGATGTAATTTATTATTATTTTTATTTTATATCTGGTTGTATTTCTGTGATGTGATGTGCATCAACGATCAAGTCGAAGATAGTGCATGAGATGAACGACGATCTGAGCGGTTGATGGCGATTGGATCAAGAGTTGATTAAGGATCGAATCAAGGAGGCTTGGAACCAATTCAAGAGTTGAAGACCAGTTGATCGATTGACGTGCATGTGCTTGTAATATGACCTAATTAGAATCCATGATCATCACCTATTTAAAGTTTAGCTTTATTTATTGCTGCGATTATAACTGCCTGCGATATGCCGTTTGCATGTGATGTGAATAAGAGTGGGATAGATAGGTTTACATGTGATGTAGCAAACCCAATTGAGACCTAAATTAAAACCTCCTCAATCAAGTCGAGAGTGAACCAACATGAGCGAGTCATATTAGATTAATTGATCTAATTGGTATCTACGAAATCATGAAAGGTGGTTACTTAATTAGGACCTTACTCTCTGAGTAAGGGGAGCCTCCCACCTGCTTACCTGGCCAATTGATCGATTACCTCTTATGAAGAGCTCAAGGTTGCAAACACTAAGACCTGATTAACCGATATTAAGTCCATAGGTCTTCTACCGTAGTAGAGTTGCTAAGATCTTTCTGATGTTGATTTGTCTCGGCTGGACATAGTGGGCAAGTTGCATCGGAGGGCTGGACCTCTCTATAGACATGAGATGTTGTAGGGTAAAGATGGGGTTGGGCATCAATAACTGTTAGATGAGGACCCAATGACGACTTTATTTCTACGGTTATACGGTGGGTCTGACTTAACTAAGGAATGGGACCAATAACTGTTAGGTGAGGTCTTCATGACTTAGAGACCAAGTAGCACTGCAACATGCTTAAGAAGCATTGTACAAGAGTTGTACACTCATCTGTTTATGTGTCACCAATAACTGTTAGATGAGGTGGCATGTAAATCGGTGGGACCGCAGTACCCACTAGAAACCCTAGTCGTGTAGGATTTCCATTTTTCTACCAGGGGAGTGTGAGGAATTCGTGAAAATAGTGGGAGGTACATTTGTTCTAAAAGACCCTAGAACATATTAGGATCAAGTACAAAAGTCTAACTAGAATCTTTACTCTCTGCAGATCATAATGTCAGCCTCAAACCCTCTGACTCGTATTCTTGAGACCAATCGATTGACCGGTACCAATTACAGAGACTGGCTTAGAAATCTCAAAATTGTTCTGAGTTGCGAGAAAATAGGCTATGTGCTCGACAATGACATCCCCACATTACCAGCACGTTCGACTACTGATCAGCGTGCGATGCATGAAAAGTGGACAGACGATGACATTAGGGTCAAGTGCTATATCATGGCATCCATGTCCAATGAACTCCAATGCCAGCATGAGAATATGAAGACTGCTAGGGACATACTGGCACACCTGCAAGAGTTGTATGGTGAGCAGAGTCGCACAGCTCGTTTTGAAGTATCCAAGAGGCTCTTCAAAGCAAAGATGCGCGAGGGACAGTCTGTCCATGATCATGGTCTGACTATGATCAAGGACCTGGAGGAGCTTGAGAAGCTCGGTATGAACATGCACAAGGAATTGCAAGTAGATCTGATCCTTCAATCCCTTCCTAATTTATTTGGACAGTTTATAGTAAACTACCACATGAATAAGATTGAATGCACTAAGACTGAACTGTTAAACATGTTGGTAACTGCTGAGAGAGCCTTCAAAGGTTCAAGGGGCAATGTCCTTGCTGCTGAGCTGACTTCTGGTTCTAAGAGAAAGTCTACTTGAAAGAAAAAGAAGCCTGCAAAGAAGCAGAAGAAAGACAAAAAGCCAAAAAAAGGAAGTTCAAAAGAAAAAGGCTAATGACAAAGGAAAATGTTTCCACTGCATTGTCGACGGCCACTGGAAGAGGAACTGTCCTTCATACCTCAAGAGCCTGAAGAACAAGAAGGTTGACACACCTTCAGAAGGTATAGACTTGCTCGTAATTGAAACTAATCTAACGGTTTCTTCTACTTCTAGTTGGGTTATAGATTCTGGTTCTAGTGCTCATTTGTGCACTACTATGCAGGGTCTAAAGGAAAGTAGAAGGCTGGCGGAAGGTGCGGTAACCCTTTAGGTTGGCAACGGGGCAAAAGTTGCTGCTGTGGCTGTGGGCACCTACCATCTGCGACTACCGTCTGGTTTTAGTTTATTACTTAGAGACTGCTATTATGTACCAGCTGCTAGCAGAAATTTGATTTCTGTTTCATGTCTAGCACTGGAAGGTCATGTTTTTACATTTGACAAAGACTGCTGTTCTATTTATTTCAGAAATAAAATAGTCACATGTGGTTTTATGATTGACAGTCTCTATCATTTGCGTATGGATGTATCTGTAAATGTGTCTGGGCAAGAAGTAAGTGCCAAAGGATCCAAGAGATCCAGGGATGAGATAAACCAAAAATATTTGTGGCACCTCAGACTTGGCCATATTGGAGAAGATAGAATGAACAAAATAGATAAAGATGGGCTTCTCGGCTCATTGACTTCCGAGTCATATCCAATTTGCGAGTCCTGTCTTCAAGAAAAAATGGCTAGATTGCCCTTTGTAGGACATGAGAATAGGACCACTGAAATACTTACCCTGGTACACACAGATGTGTGCGGCCCATTCGATGTGCATGCCAGGAAACGTTATTCGTACTTCATTACCTTTACCGATGATTATTCATGGTATGGGTATGTGTATCTTATGAGATACAAATCTGAATCTTTTGAAAAGTTCAAAGAGTTCAGAAATGAAGTAGAAAAACAAACTGGAAAACCCCTTAAGGCTCTTCGATCAGATCGAGGAGGAGAATACCTTAGTGGGGAATTCTGGAACTATCTCAAAGAGAATGGCATAGTCTCACAATGGACTCCTCTGGGTACACCTCAACTCAATGGGGTGTCAGAGAGGAGAAATGAGACTCTATTGGATATGGTCCGGTCCATGATGAGCTTCACTGATTTATCTATGTTTCTTTGGGAAGATGCCTTACTTACCGCAATTTATCTACTGAATAGAGTTCCCTCTAAATCCGTTCCTACCACACTATATGAGATATGGCATGGTAAGAAACCAAGTCTTGGTCATCTTAAGATTTGGGGATGTCCGGCCCATGTCAAGCGACTACAGGCGGACAAGCTAGAGGCTAGGACCATAAGTGCTCATTTTATAGGATATCCTAAAGAGTCATTAGGATACAATTTTTAAGTCTCAGAGGATCACAATATATTTGTGAGCCGACATGCCATCTTCTTGGAAAACCAGTTTATCCTTGATAGAGGCAGTGGGAGAAAAATTGAGCTTGAAGAGAAAGTCTCTGAAAAGCAACGAGTCATAGATCCTATAGAACCTGTTGACCCTCTAATGGATTTTGATGAATACAAAACACTAGAGTATAATTCTCTTTATCTTAACAAGTTATTTGAGGATTTTAGTTGGTTAATTAAGAATATTGTTAAGAAATGTCTAGGCAAGTTCCCATGATTTTTAAGAACTTATTGAAGAATTTTTGAGATGAAAGAAAAAGTTCAGGGACAGCCGAGACGTCTCCGGGTTGTCTCCGAGACGTCTCTGGCACAAACAGGAAGAACTGGCACGTCTGGAGATGTCCCCGTAAAGCGCGGAGACGTCCCCGGAGCGCGGAGACGTCCCCTGAAAAAGCGGAGTCGACTCTCTCAGAGAATTCCAGAAGACTTGTTTTTCGGAGATATAACGGCGGAGACGTTCCCGTAAAGCGCGGAGTCGTCCCCGAAGAAGCGGAGTCGTCCCCATGCAAAAAGCGCAAACAAGCGGAGACGTCTCCGTAAAGCGCGGAGACGTCCCCGGAGCGCCTGGGACGCGACTAACAACTTTTTCAGGTTTGATTTAAATTTCAAACGTCTCTTTTTTGTGTCTAACGGCTATATTTGCTTTTTGGGCTATAAAAGGGACCTCTTAAGTGCTTCTCAACAACTTCTCACCAACCTAACACAAGATCATTCAAGAGAGAAGAAAGAAAAAGAGGTTCAAGGGAGTTAGAGCTTTCAAGAGGAGAAATCAAGTGCATTCAAGCTTTCCCATCTGATTTTGAGGTCATCTACTCACTCCCACTTGGCAATCAAAGCTCGCATTCAAGCCAACGTGATCCACATCAGAAGAACCACCATCATCCACGCTTCCAACGGCAAAAAGGGTTCTTCCGATTTTATTGTTTCTCATTGTTATATTTGCTTCTTAAGAGCTTTCAAATCTTTTGTAAAACGTTTGAATATTGAGCTTGTTTCAGTCAAGGGACTTGGAACAAGGGATAGGCGTCCCAAGCCTAAGTTAAAATTGGGGGATTGTAGGGTTCGTTGTTAGCCCGGGGTAAAACAACGAGTTGGGTAGTTCACTCGAAAAACTACCGGATTGTAGGGTTCGTTGTTAGCCCGGGGTAAAACAACGAGTTGGGTAGTTCACTCGAAAAACTACCGGATTGTAGGGTTTGTTGTTAGCCCGGTGTAAAACAACGAGTTGGGTAGTGCACTCGCAAAACTACCGGACTGTAATCTGGAGGATTATAGTAAAATTCCCAAGAGGTCTTGGGGAGTGGATGTAGGTGCTGGGGTGCACCGAACCACTATATGTTTGTTGTGTTTGTGATGCTTTTTGTCATTGTCTAACTTGCTCACCTACTTACTTAGATAAATTGCTTGCTTAACTCTTATCCGTGCATCCTTTAGTTGCAAGCATATTTAATTTACTTAATCAAGTCTCATTCAATAAATCAAACTGTTGCTAAGTTTAAATTCCACTGTGCATCTATACAACTTAGCATAATTAATTGAAAAGTTTTAGAAGTAGTACAAAAGTTTTAAAAGACCCAATTCACCCTCCCTCTTGGGTTGTATCTACTGGGCAACAAGTGGTATCAGAGCAGGTGCTCTAAGATTAATTATTGATCTCACGATCAAGAGCCAAAGATCATGACAACTCAAATAGATAGTTTTCTAGGAGAAGGACAATCAATTGATACACCTCCACTATTTAATGGCATAAACTATACACATTGGAAAGCACGCATGCGCATTTTCATACAATCACTTGATTATAATTTATGGAGAATTATAGTCAATGGAACACACACAAACACTAGTCATAATGAGAAAATGGTGCAACAAAACTCAAAAGCCATGAACCTATTATATTGTGCATTAGATAGGAATGAGTTTAATTGCATATCTTCTTGCATGACTGCTAAAGAAATATGGAATATGCTTGAAGACAAATATGAATGCACTAACAAATCTGAAACATCATGTGTAGAAGAAGAGCAGTATCATATTGCAAATCCATGCTTCGTGGCACAAGAGGTTCATGCTGAAACTGAAAGCAATTTTACATTTAATGAACTCCATGATGCCTTTTCTGATTTGTATTTAGAATATAAGGAACTTATTTGTAAGAACAAGAACTTGAAGAATGAAAATCAAATTCTAATAGATGAAAAACTGAAACTAACTAGTAAAACTGAAATCTTAATTAAAGAGAATCAAGAACTAAATCAAAAAGATCAACTTCTCACTGAAAGTCATGATAAACTTAAGAAAAACAATGAATTACTTTTAGAAGATAACAGAAGATTAACTAAAGAAGTTGACAAATTAAAACCTATTGTTGAAAGATTTACCTTCAGCTCAGAAAAATTGAACCTAATGATAAATAATCAAAGAGCTGAATTTGATAAAGTTGGATTAGGATATCAACCTTGGTATACCCAAAAATCTGTCAAGAATATGTTTGTTAAAACAGTTTTTAATTATTCTAAAACAGATTCTTATAATACTGATAAACAGGAACAAAAGCTAAGTAAAATCTCTTCTATTGTTCCTAAATCTATACATTACAAATTTGATGAACCTAAAAGGCAAAAACAGAAAACTAAAAGTTTATCTACTACTTATGTTAGATCTATGTTTGTTAAATTCAACAAGAGGATACAGAAATACATCCCTTGTAATCCTAAAATCTGTAAATTTATGGACAAAATAGCTATTAAGAAAATATGGGTTCCAAAAGGAACAATTATAGCTAACCTACAAGGACCCAAAAGAGCTTGGGTTCCTAAGTTGAAAATATGATTATTTTTCAGCAAGAATGTCTAGCTATCCAAGGTTCTAATAAAAGATGTCATCTAAACAATGGGTGCTCTAGACATGTGTTAAAGAATTGAATTTAAAATGTAATTAAGAAGAATGATTTAAATGAAAGAAATAATGAAATAAGCAATTCTTGCATCCTCTCGTATTGAAATTACTTTATTAGTTGACTAAAACATAACTTGCAAGTATTAATCATTTTTGTGATATAAGTGATATTTTTGGTATGAAAAGAAAATATATCCAAATCACTCCATCTTTCTATGTTATACTTTACCTATTGTTGAATAAGGTGCTAAATGATTAATCAATTTATTAAGAATAACTCTATGAATTCTCTATATGCTCGATTGAGAGTTTTTATCCATGGCATTATTTTTATTGATCATAGACATAATAATGTGTACTTGGTATGCTTTTGAATATATGCACTATGAATACCAAGATTAAAACCATCTTTGGCCTATAAAATCAACTCATGCTAGTATGTACTTAATCTCAAAAGATCTTGCCATTGGCTTACTTAGATTATCTTCTAAAAGGTCAAAGCTTGCTATGCATGTTAACTAAGGAAACAAACAAAATCAATTTCTAAATCTAATGATATTGTTTCCAATACTAAGTTTTCAAAAGCTTACACTGGCTTTATTCTTGGCACGTAAATTGAAATATTTTCTGCATTGGCACAAACTCACAAAAAGGGTTCAAATGAAAAAGGTTTGCAAAAGTATCATGGGATAGTCTTGAAAATCAATTTTTTATCAAGTTGTGCATAGAAAATAATATTGAATACAATTGTTTCAGCACCAAGGATACCATAAGTAAAATAGAATTAATAGAATTCTTGAAGAAATGAAAAGACAATTGTGTATGATAGTCATTTTTAAAAGCTATCATCACTGCTTGTCACACATATGATTTCTATTAAATCTATTTTTTTGATGAAAACTCTTTTTGATCTTCTGAAAAATAGAAAATGAACTATTGCATATCTTTCATATTTATCAGTAGTATATGTTATACTTGATATGGTTTCTTGAAAGTAATGCCAAATCTGATAGAGATATGTCTATCCTTGGATATCATTCATCAAGCAATGCATATAGAATATTCAATGAAAAGATTTTAGTTGCAGAAATATCAATTCATTTTATTCTTTATGAGACTAATGATTTGTTATCAAAATACTAAAATCAAATTATATGGTTAATCTTTTACATATACACTTAATGAAGAAAAATTGATGACTACTAAAAGATTAAATCAAGAAAAGATGAAATAGATCTTGATAAGATTCTTGCATGATTAGAAGTAAAAATCACCATTATCATTTGTTTGCTTTATGAACGTTATATTTTATCAAATGAGTGTGTAGAATGGACTCCTATGTGCTTACTTTAAATAACCACCATATTTGAAAACACTCATTACAAATATGATAAAGCAATATATGATTTGAAACAAGCATCAAAAGCATGATATAAAAGCTTAAGCAACCCTTTTGATAGAAAGTAATAATGATAAATCTATGTATCAAAAGGAAGAATTTGTGACATCATTTTTGGTTCTGCTAATGAAGATTTATATGTAGATTTTTACTAAGCTCATACAAGGCGAGTTTGAAATATGTATGATGAATGAATTAACATCTTCTCTCAAACTCCAAATTAAGACAAACAGGAAAGGGGATCTTCATTGACCAACATTAGACCACAAGAAAACTCTTATAGAAAATTGGCATGAAGAAGGTATATCTATGACCCCATCTTGTAGAATTTGAAAAGAATGAGCAAAGTAGATCTATTGTTTAAAGCTGTATTGAAGCATGATAGAATAATTATTTTATCATACAGCTAGTAGACCAGATTGTATGCTCATTATAAGACCTTGTGCAAGACTTCAATCTAACTTTAATGAATCATATTTTATTGATAACAAATAAATCATATTCTGAATTTTGATAGAAACAAACGTTTAAGATAAGTTGATTAACACTAGGCTAACTTATCTTATTAATAATTATCTTAAGCAAATAGAATCCAAACTAAATTGATCTTGAAAATAAGAAATTGATTTGACCTCGATAAATCTTTCTATTGCCTCACATGCTTGTCCTTGAACTATCTTGGTTAATGAATTTATCTCTTTAGTTCAAGTGATATGTGCTTGCTTATATTTAGGCAATCTCTTGAGTAAAGTGACTCAACATGCAACTATTGTCATATCTCATATTGAGTCATCTAATTAAAAAATATATATATATGTTGGATGAATGCTTTGTATCTTAAAGAAACTAATGACCTTCCTTCAAGAAAGAAAAATGAGAAATTTCAACTTGAAGGATATCTTCATGTAAGATACACTAAATATTCACATGCAAACAAGAGAGAGGATCTTCTTCAGCCAAAAGTTCACACATAAGAAATCTAGTTTGGCTTGAAGAACATATAATGAATAGGTAATTTTAGATACCTTTCCCACAAATTAATTGAGCAAAGTCAATAACTTAAATCCTATTATGGCATGATTAAATTCTTTAATTATTAATTTTTGATATCATGTCTATATGTGTATTGACTGACTTATACTTTTAGAAATTGTTTCATGGTTTGCCCAAACTAAAATATATCTTTGCCTATGTCATAACCATGAAATACACAAGTATATGCTTAAAATTTTGATGTACAATAACTTGTGAGAAGTTATGAATCCTTGAGCACAATGAAAATGTTGTTTGCATAATATACATCTATATGATACATAAGATTATCTCTTTATTCTACTCTTTCATGTAAATTACTTGAGAATAACAAAAAGAGAGAGAGATAAAGAAAAGAAAATGGACATTATTCAAGAGATAAAAAATCTGAGCAAAGGCAAGTACTTCAATCTTAAGGAAAAGCAAAACAAGCATAATATATTCGGCACACTTGGAAGGGATAAAATCTATAATTAATTACACTCAAACAGGGAGAGTTTGGAGTGAACATTTTAACCTTTCTATATTGCTCATCATAGGGATGGTGCCAATGGGGAGGCTAGTGGTAGTACCCGGCACTATTTGACCCAACTATTCGGTGTAGGACATATTAGGGACGGCACAAGAGGGAGGCTAGTGGTAGTACCTCGTGCCCCTTCCCAACTCCACCGGATAGGGAGTAAATAGAGTATAGAGCATAAGAAAGTAAAAATGAAAGACAAAGTAAATGAAAGTATACAAGAAAGAATCAATTCAAATTTTTAGTCACATGGAAACACACTTTAAGGATGAAATCAGTGCAAAATTATATTTAAATAGGGAGAGTTTATTTGAAAAGAATTGATTTTGATACTTGACATGCTTGTTCTTAATATTTTAATGTATGACTTAACACACACTATATTTTGCATGTGGCATGATATTTTAAATTATGGGTTCTCAATATCTTTTGTAGTACCCCATACTTGGACAACTTGATTGAATGTTTGAAATACTACATAATATTTTTTGCTTAGTTTTATTGAAAAGAAATTTCAGATTTGTTGTTAGCAATCATCTCTAAAATCTGAAAGTTGAATAAAGAAGAAGAGAAGGATATCTCTATTTAGGGAAAATAAATTTTATTCTATCCTTCAACTTGCCTAAATTTGGTATATAATGTTCAAATTCGTACCAAAACTCAACATTTAATACAAAGATTCTGAATATGCTCTTATATGTTTGAAATATGTATTTTCAATCGTAATCATTTAAGATGAGCTATAATGTGGAAGATACATATCTCAAAGTATGAGTTTGAGAGCCTCTATTGAAAATCCTATGTAATTCAGAATCTGATTTTGTATAAAAGCTTAAACTAAATGTGTTTTTTAAATAAAGTCTTACTTTAAGAAAAACAGAATTAATTTTGATGCCTTTGGTGATTGCTCCGATACGCATCCGAAACATATCATTTCTTATCTTCAAAGTATACTAATATCGGTTCAAATGATGTGTCTTTCGATGATCTTGATTGCAAACAAAAATTTCTAAATATATGATTTTATTTTGATATTAAAAAGATTTATTGTGCTTCATGAAAAACTATGATTAAGAAATTGAGTTCTAAAAATATATATATTTCAATAATCATCTATATGTTTTTCTCTCCTACATTATTAAACACTTCTATCAATAGAGTGAATGATCTTAAAGCTAGAAATATTTCAGCTCACTCAAATGATTCTAAAAGAAAGAAAATGTAAATGCGGTTGAAAGAAACTAAGCTTCAAATGAATCATTTTCTGATTAATATTTCTATACATTTTCTCTAAGATTATGAGAAAGCATAACTTGTTCGTAAAGGATTAGAAAGAGTAATTACTACAAATTTTGGAATAATACTAGATTACTCTACATTCTTGATATTACAGAATTTCAGTGTTATTCACGTTTATCACTAAAATCTGAAATTCAACAATTAAAATGATTAAAGAAGAATGCATCTTTTGAGGGGGAGCTTTAGATATTCAGTATCCTATCCCAAAGACACTTTATTTTGATGCATACTTTGAATTTTATGGATTGATTTTGATGAACCTCCTTATATTGCAAGACATGCTTTAATTACCTTGAGATGAGTTCTATAAAGGTTGTCTTATCTCAAACCTTGAGTCTTATGAAAATAAGCTGAAACTTATAGAAAATACATTTTTGAGATTGACAATTTTGTTGAACATTATCTTAGGATTCTAAACTCTTAAATGGAATGATCAATTGAGGGGGAGAAAGAAAATTTCAGAAGGAGAGGTCTTATTGGACTTAATTGCATAAATCTATAGCTAAAGGAGAGAGAAAGAATACTAAATGAAAAGTAATCCTAATACTCTCCAATATGTATCATCTGAAACTTAAATCTGAAAATCTTTATGATACACCTTGAGGCGTGTTATTTGGTTAGTATATCTTATGCATCACTCATGAACCAAATTACAAATCTTGAGAGCCTCTAATTTAATGAAACAGGGGGAGAACAATGTATTAAATTTTCTTGAGTATCTCTTAGAAAATCTATTTTTGAACTTCACTAATGAGTCCTAATTGGCTTGCTCTTTAGAACTTCAATTTTGTGCCAATTCATTATTTTATGTATCAAATTATGCTTATTCTCTAAAGAAATAAAAGAAAGTCTTTAAAAGAGTTCTAAGATGTATCAAAAATTGCATGAATTCATATTTTGGTATTTGTGCCCCAATGCTCTTATTATCATAAAAGAACTTTGAAGTCATTAAGAATTAATGATCCAACAGGATGATATGTCTTTCAAATATATAAGTTTTGATCTTTTACTCTGAAAATCAATTGAATTGCTCTCCTATTGATAAAATACTTAATAGATTAGGCAAAAGGTCTTAAATGAACAAGCTTTCCCACTTATTATTGAAGAGAGGTCAGATTTCCATTCGTGCTTTCCTTGAATATCATTTGTGGTACTTCTTGAATTAACCTAAGGAAGATTCCACCTACACTTGATTAGAAAACTCTCTGTGGTATCAAATTAGAAAATTTCTTGAAATCACATTCGATGTGTTCTGCTCTGGAATTATCTTAATTGGCTCTGATCTATGCTCATTAATCTTTTTCTAACATTATTGCCTTGAGTTATATGATTCATATTCTTGCAATAACTTGACATGCAAATCAGAGTACAATAAGAAAAAGAAATATCTGAGTATTCTTATCTTTGTGCTTAATGTTCCACTATCTTTTTGATGTTGTCAAAAAGGGGGAGAAATATCTAAGTATATGCTCATAATGCTTTGTATTTTATATTGAATACCAACTCAATTTTATATTGAATACTCAGCTTAAACTGAAATAGGTTGATTGTGTTAAGCTGATTAAATCTAAAGCATTATCATGAAGTATGTTTTAAATATTTATGTTTTCTACTTCATGCAACTTAGCTATGCATTAGTCCTAGAACACAATATATTTTATATTGCACATACTCCAAGTTTTGTCATCATCAAAAAGGGGGAGATTGTTGACTCTCTAATGGATTTTGATGAATACAAAACACTAGAGCATAATTCTCTTTATCTTAACAAGTTATTTGAGGATTTTAGTTGGTTAATTAAGAATATTGTTAAGAAATGTCTAGGCAAGTTTCCATGATTTTTAAGAACTTATTGAAGAATTTTTGAGATGAAAGAAAAAGTTCAGGGACAACCGAGACGTCTCTGGGTTGTCTCCGAGACGTCTCTGGCACAAACAGGAAGAACTGGCACGTCTGGAGACGTCCCCGTAAAGCGCGGAGACGTCCCCGGAGCGCGGAGACGTCCCCTGAAAAAGCGGAGTCGACTCTCTCAGAGAATTCCAGAAGACTTGTTTTTCGGAGATATAATGGCGGAGACGTCCCCATAAAGCGCGGAGACGTCCCCGGAGCGCGGAGTCATCCCCGAAGAAGCGGAGTCGTCCCCATGCAAAAAGCGCAAACAAGCGGAGACGTCCCCGGAGCGCCTGGGACGCGACTAACAACTTTTTCAGGTTTGATTTGAATTTCAAACGTCTCTTTTTTGTGTCTAACGGCTATATTTGCTTTTTGGGCTATAAAAGGGACCTCTTAAGTGCTTCTCAACAACTTCTCACCAACCCAACACAAGATCATTCAAGAGAGAAGAAAGAAAAAGAGGTTCAAGGGAGTTAGAGCTTTCAAGAGGAGAAATCAAGTGCATTCAAGCTTTCCCATCTGATTTCGAGCTCATCTACTCACTCCCACTTGGCAATCAAAGCTCGCATTCAAGCCAACGTGATCCACATCAGAAGAACCACCATCATCCACGCTTCCAACGGCAAAAAGAGTTCTTCCGATTTTATTGTTTCTCATTGTTATATTTGCTTCTTAAGAGCTTTCAAATCTTTTGTAAAACGTTTGAATATTGAGCTTGTTTCAGTCAAGGGACTTGGAACAAGGGATAGGCGTCCCAAGCCTAAGTTAAAATTGGGGGATTGTAGGGTTCGTTGTTAGCCCGGGGTAAAACAACGAGTTGGGTAGTTCACTCGAAAAACTACCGGATTGTAGGGTTCGTTGTTAGCCCGGGGTAAAACAACGAGTTGGGTAGTTCACTCGAAAAATTACCGGATTGTAGGGTTTGTTGTTAGCCCGGTGTAAAACAACGAGTTGGGTAGTGCACTCGCAAAATTACCGGACTGTAATCTGGAGGATTATAGTGAAATTCCCAAGAGGTCTTGGGGAGTGGATGTAGGTGCTGGGGTGCACCGAACCACTATATGTTTGTTGTGTTTGTGATGCTTTTTGTCATTGTCTAACTTGCTCACCTACTTACTTAGATAAATTGCTTGCTTAACTCTTATCCGTGCATCCTTTAGTTGCAAGCATATTTAATTTACTTAATCAAGTCTCATTCAATAAATCAAACTGTTGCTAAGTTTAAATTCCACTGTGCATCTATACAACTTAGCATAATTAATTGAAAAGTTTTAGAAGTAGTACAAAAGTTTTAAAAGACCCAATTCACCCCCCCCTCTTGGGTTGTATCTACTGGGCAACAGAACCCATTAATACAGAGCCAAAAAATGATGTCCCTCAACCACCTCGCAGATCTAGTAGGGTCTCCCATCCTTCCGATAGATACTTAGGTATGCTAGAAGAGGATACTAAGGAAATGTTCCTCATGGGAGATAGGGATCACATACAGGATCTCAAAACCTACGACGAGGCGATATCTGATATCGATTCCGAGAAATGGTTGGAAGCTATGAAGTCAGAGTTAGACTCCATGCATTCCAACCAAGTCTGGACCTTAGTGGATCCACCAGAAGGTATTGTACCTATTGGATGCAAATGGATCTACAAAAGAAAGATAGGTTCGGATGGAAAGGTAGAGACCTATAAAGCAAGGCTAGTGGTGAAAGGGTATAGTCAGCGCAAAGGCATTGACTATCAGGAGATCTTTTCACCTGTAGCCATGTTGAAATCCATCCGAACATTGCTTGCCATTGCAGCATTTCATGATTATGAAATCTAGCAAATGGATGTGAAAAACTGCTTTCCTGAATGGATATCTTGATGAAGATATCTATATGGAACAGCCTTTGGGTTTCACTTCCAGTGATGGAGATCACAAGGTCTGCAAGCTGCAAAGGTCCATTTATGGACTAAAGCAAGCATCTCGGAGTTGGAACACTCGTTTCGATGACGCAATCAAAACATTTGATTTCATCAAGAACGAAGAGGAACCATGTGTCTATAAGAAGATTAGTGGGAGTGCTGTCGTGTTTCTCGTACTGTATGTGGACGACATCCTCCTGATAGGGAATGATATTCCCATGCTAACCTCGGTCAAGGTCTGGTTGTCAAAAGAATTCTCCATGAAAGACCTTGGGGAAGCATCCTATATTTTGGGGATAAAGGTCTATAGAGATAGATCTAAAAGGATGCTTGGCCTATCACAGAAGATGTACATAGAGAAAGTGCTGAAAAGGTTCAGCATGGAAAACTCTAAAAGGGGTCTCTTACCCCTAAGGCATGGAATTCATCTCTCCAAGAAGATGTCCCCCAACACATCTGAAGAGATTCAACGCATGAGCAAGATCCCTTATGCATCAGCAATAGGGAGCCTCATGTATGCCATGCTATGTACACGACCTGATATAGCCTTAGCTGTGAGTGTCACAAGTAGATATCAGTCGAATCCAGGTGAAGAACACTGGACAACTGTAAAGAATATTCTTAAATACTTGAGAAAAACTAAAGATTTATTCTTTATCTTTGGAGGTCATCAGAGTTAAAGGTAGAAGGGTACACAGATTCAGACTTCATGACTGATGTCGATGATAGAAAGTCAACATCTGGATATGTGTTCTTGTGCAATGGTGGTACGGTGAATTGGAAAAGTTCTAAACAACCGATCATTGCTGATTCTACTATGGAAGCTGAATACATCGCCGCCTCTGAAGCTGCTAAAGAAGGCTTCTGGCTCGAGTCCACAGTGTGGCGACACTGAAGTAATAGTGCAGGTGCTTGTTAAGAACAAGGGTACTGAGCGTGACCAAAACAAGAAGTCACTTGGATGTCTATCCACTCGTCAGTGACTTGCTTGATGTTGCAGTAGTGTGACTGGTCCTTTGACCTGCGATGCTTCGGCTACTCACAGTGAGGTTATTGTAGTTTGACTGCACATATACATGGTCTCTAGCCATATGGGTCCATGCAGTGTAGATTGGCTGCAGTAGGTTCACTGTAGGAGTAGGATATGCACCTATAAGAAATCTGTCGATTTTGATAGATAAGGAGAGATCCTATGTGATTTATAAAACTGAGTTCGTAAGACCTCGGCCGGGGCAGATTCTATAGTGGAGAAAGAGTTTTCCACTCTCGAGCTTAAGTCGAATAAATCTTGACATATGACAGACGATGGGATTTGACGAGTTGTCCATGACCTCCGTCCTGTAGAGATCCACGATAGTAGGACTGTATCACACGATAACTGTACCTAGAGATTCATTATTCCATTCTGCTGGGTAGCCACTACATGCTGCTAGGTGTCACTGGTGGATGGTGAGACTCACAGGGAATATCTCGATGATCGATAAATCCTAATGAGTTGAGTTGGAATCGTTCCAACCCATTGAAAGGAGTTTTCAATGATATTGTGATAGGGATCGCAATATATTTCAATACCAGTCAGAATAGAACCTAGGGGTCACACACACTAGAAGTATTGACCGATCCGATGGTTGAAATGTGATTATGAATCACGAGTAATCAGTTTGATTGATGATCAGTTGAAGAAGGAACAATGGGAATTAATTAATTAGACTTAAACACGAATCCTACTTGGAGTAGAATTTCGAGAGTCCTAATTGGATTAGGACTGAGAATCTTACTTGGAGTAGGACTGGGAGTCCTACCTAGAATAGGATTCCTACAATCCTAATTAGATTAAGATTTTGAATTCAATTTGGATTCCTACTTAGAATAGGATTCCTAGAAGTCCTAATTGGATTAGAACTTCGGATTCAAATTAGAGTCCTAATTGGATTAGGACTAAAATTGAATAAATCCTAATTGGATTAGGATTTCTTAAGAACTAATTAATTATTACTCTAATGAATTAACAAGACTCCTAATTGGATTAGTATTGAAGAGTTCAATTGAGTCAAAATTGATTTAAGTTCTAATTGGATTAGGACTTACCTAGATTAGACCTAAAATTGGTTTACCCTTGGACTAAGCCTAATTAGATTAGGGCTTAGCCACATTAGGGCATGATAAGTGCTAAATAATGCATAAATTAATATCTTATTCATAGCACTTATCATTATTTTAATTCACATATTTTGTAAATTCAACTAAAAAATGTATTACCTTCACCAGTGCATTTTAATGAATTATCAAAGGTAATTCAAGTTTGATTTGATTATTTATTGATTAAGTTTAATGCATGCAGGTCAAGTCAAGCTCAATTAGGTAAAGCCTAAACGGACACTACATCATTTCACAATTTTATATTTTCAGAGTCGACTCCAATAACTCTTTTCCAAAACCCAGTGCTTCCCATTAATTCCTGACTCTTCATACGTTCACCTAAATTTCTCCTCACTCATTCCAACTCTTTTTCCACATGATCCTATTTTAATAAAATCCCTTCAATTATTTGTTTCGCATATCTCAAAGTATATCATCTAGTTGCACGGATCTCAAAGCTTCAACCAATCCGAGTCCCTTTCTAGAGCCTGTTCAAAGAACAAAGCCGTATCACTCTCCCGAACCAAATCCAACACTCGGCCAGCTATTCCTATCAGAATAGAGCTCCATCGTCCAAGCCAATCGATCCCTCCAAGTACAACACGGATTCGTAAACCATCCTCGTTTAACCCCATCTGAACAACTCCTTCATCCAACCGGGATCAACTCCAATTTTCTCCCGAGTTAATCACATCCTAAAAGGCATCATTCCAAGCTGATTAACATCTCCTCCCAGCATTTCGCACATTCCACATGGCCGTCCATTTCTCCCGTGCATCTCCGCGTTTGCTCTCTATCCTTATCCCACGGCTATCCAGGATTCAACGTTATCACGGATCAGAGCCATAACCCCTTTGAGATCACTTCATATCCAGCTCCCAGCCGAATCCATCAGCCTTCATCCCATCCGCGTTCAAAGCCTCTACTCATCTCACGATTCCATCCCAGCTTATCCCAACTGGATTCCCAACTCTCATCCTCATCTGGATTATCTCCCAGCCGAGATCCTCTCAATCCAACGCCCGAGCTGCCGAATCCCATGGATCACCTCCCTTGTTTTAGTTTCAAAACAGAGCCAATCTCCCATGGCATAGCTTCCGATCTATCTTCCCAGATTTCACGGAAATAGAACAGAGCAAGGGAGCTTGATCTCTAGCATTTACGGGATAAACTCGTATCCAGCCCATCATTTCCTTCTCCGAACTCTCAGCATCCTCATCCTCTTCCTATCGGCATCTTCAACTGTGAACAATCCCCTGCTCCTAGCTCATCTTATCTTCATCCTCTTGCGATTCACCATCCCCTGTTTCCATCCAGTAAGCATCCCGAATCATCTGCGATTTGGCTTCATCTTCCCGAGATTTCATGGCATCCAAACATCTTCAAACCAGAGTCTAGATCTTATCTACCGGCTAAACTTCATCCCAAACATCCGCCAGCCGTCCCGTCTTCCTCCCAGCCAAATCAAGCCAACCCGCAACGGATTCCTTCCACGTCACGTCCACAGACCAAGCTCCCCTGTTTCAGAACCGTTCCCAGCCGCTTATACAACTCATTCTTATCCCTTTTCTTCCGCGATTCAACCTTATCCTTTTCTCTGAATCTTCCGGCTTCATCCCCTGTTCCGTGTCCCAGCCGTTCCACGTGAAGAAGCGTCGGTTAATTCCACTGCATCGACAACGTTCCAAGCTCCTGAGTTGATCCTTATCCATGGATTCATCCCAGCATCTCTTGCATCTTGCTCCACGTCCTCGCCATCCCCTGCAACCGAAGATCAAGCAACACAACTTCCGGATCAACTACCAGCCGCATCTCCTCCACGTTGAAGAAATCTCAGCTCATCTTCCCAACGGCAGATCAGCTCAATCAACCTTATCCTCCCACCCAGGTGAAGGCTATAAAAGGGAATCAATGCGTGAAGATGAAGGCAAGCTTGGGGGGTCCGGTTCCAGGATCTCTTCTCGGGTGGAAGTCCCACAGGAAACAGAGGAGGGAGAGAATACTTTGGGTCTTTTTGGGTATGACTTTCCAAAAGAAAAAAATAATAAATTGCTAGGGAAGGAAGGAGAGACCCAGGGAAGGGAGGAAGAAAAGAAGAAATGGGAGGCCGCTGCTGTGCCACTGCTGCTGTCGCCCACGACTCCATGGAAGGCTGATCTCCTCTCTAGGGCTGAATGCAGCCCTAACACAGAGACATGGGTTTTATATTTTATTTTATATTCTTGGGATTGTATGAACTTATTGTTTTTAATGGATATCTTCTTTTGAATCATATTTAATTTCTGTGATTTTAAGTATGATGTTTATACAACTGTTCTTCATGATCACTAAGTAAATATAAGATAGTCCATGCTTAGGGAAGATGCGATGTGCTGCCACCTTAGATTAGGGTAGACATTTCATGCCATCTGAAGATGGATTATGCCTAAATTACTTTTGTGAATTTCTATTCGAATGCTTATTAGGCTTGTAGCCAATTTGCATGTTAATCCAAGAACGAAATAAATTATAAATAACCCTTGTTCTGATGTTAGTGGTGAATTCCTTGCCCTAGGTTCTCCTAAATTGATATCCCTTTAATTGCATTTTCTTTTATTAAATTGCTTAGTTTAATAGTCTTCACAAATTCATCCTTTTAAATATTTTTATTTTTAAGAAAATAACTATACCCCAATTCCTGTGGATCAATTTTAAAGACCACGCAATAGCACGTATCTAGTAGGATAGTGATTACGGGTATCGATCCACAGGGATTGGCGTATAGTTATTTTCTTAAAAATAAAAATATTTAAAAGGATGAATTTGTGAAGACTATTAAACTAAGCAATTTAATAAAAGAAAATGCAATTAAAGGGATATCAATTTAGGAGAACCTAGGGCAAGGAATTCACCACTAACATCAGAACAAGGGTTATTTATAATTTACTTCGTTCTTGGATTAACATGCAAATTGGCTACAAGCCTAATAAGCATTCGATAGAAATTCACAAAAGTAATTTAGGCATAATCCATCTTCAGTTGGCATGAAATGTCTACCCTAATCTAAGGTGGCAGCACATCGCATCTTTCCTAAGCATGGACTATCTTATATTTACTTAGTGATCATGAAGAACAGTTGTATAAACATCATACTTAAAATCACAGAAATTAAATATGATTCAAAATAAGATATCCATTAAAAACAATAAGTTCATACAACCCCAAAAATATAAAATAAAATATAAAATCCATGTTCCTGTGTTAGGGCTGCATCCAGCCCTAGAGAGGAGATCAGCCTTCCATGGAGTCGTGGGCGACAGCAGCAGTGGGCACAGCAGCGGGCTCCCATTTCTTCTTTTCTTCCTCCCTTCCCTGGGTCTCTCCTTCCTTCTCTAGCAATTTATTATTTTTTTCTTTTGGGAAGTCATACCCAAAAAGACCCAAAGTATTCTCTCCCTCCTCTATTTCCTGTGGGACTTCCACCCGAGAAGAGATCCTGGAACCGGACACCCCAAGCTTGCCTTCATCTTCACGCATTGATTCCCTTTTATAGCCTTCACCTGGGTGGGGAGGATAAGGTTGATTGAGCTGATCTGCCATTGGGAAGATGAGCTGAGATTTCTTCAACGTGGAGGAGATGCGGCTGGTAGTTGATCCGGAAGTTGTGTTGCTGATCTTCGGTTGCAGGGATGGCGAGGACGTGGAGCAAGATGCAAGAGATGCTGGAATGAATCCATGGATAAGGATCAACTCAGGAGCTTGGAACGTTGTGGATGCAGTGGAATTAACCGACGCTTCTTCACGTGGAACGGCTGGGACACGGAACAGGGGATGAAGCCGGAAGATTCAGAGAAAGGACAAGGTTGAATCGCGGAAGAAAAGGGATAAGAATGAGTTGTATAAGCGGCTGGGAACGGTTCTGAAACAGGGGAGCTTGGTTTGTGGACGTGACGTGGAAGGAATCCGTTGCGGGTTGGCTTGATTTGGCTGGGAAGGAAGACGGACGGCTGGCGGATGTTTGGGATGAAGTTTAGCCGGAAGATAAGATCTAGACTCTGGTTTGAAGATGTTTGGATGCCATGAAATCTCGGGAAGATGAAGCCAAATCGCAGATGATTCGGGATGCTTACTGGCTGGAAACAGGGGATGGTGAATCGCAAGAGGATGAAGATAAGATGAGCTAGGAGCAGGGGATTGTTCACAGTTGAAGATGCCGATAGGAAGAGGATGAGGATGCTGAGAGTTCGGAGAAGGAAATGATGGGCTGGATACGAGTTTATCCCGTAAATGCTAGAGATCAAAGCTCCCTTGCTCTGTTCTATTTCCGTGAAATCTGGGAAGATAGATCGGAAGCTATGCCATGGGAGATTGGCTCTGTTTTTGAAACTAAAACAAGGGAGGTGATCCATGGGATTCGGCAGCTCGGGCGTTGGATTGAGAGGATCTCGGCTGGGAGATAATCCAGATGAGGATGAGAGTTGGGAATCCAGTTGGGATAAGCTGGGATGGAATCGTGAGATGAGTAGAGGCTTGAACGCGGATGGGATGAAGGCTGATGGATTCGGCTGGGAGCTGGATATGAAGTGATCTCAAGGGGTTATGGCTCTGATCCGTGATAACGTTGAATCCTGGATAGCCGTGGGATAAGGATAAAGAGCAAACGCGGAGATGCACGGGAGAAACGGACGGCCATGTGGAATGTGCGAAATGCTGGGAGGAGATGTTATGCCTTTTAGGATGTGATTAACTCGGGAGAAAATTGGAGTTGATCCCGGTTGGATGAAGGAGTTGTTCGGATGGGGTTAAACGAGGATGGTTTACGAATCCCGTGTTGTACTCGGAGGGATCGATTGGCTGGACGATGGAGCTCTATTATGATAGGAATAGCTGGCCGAGTGTTGGATTTGGTTCGGAAGAGTGTACGACTTTGTTCTTTGAACAGGCTCTAGAAAGGGACTCGGATTGGTTGAAGCTTTGGGATCCATGCAAACTAGATGATATACTTTGACATATGCGAAACAAATAATTGAAGGGATTTTATTAAAAATAGGATCATGTGGAAAAAGAGTTGGAATGAGTGAGGGAAAATTTAGGGTGAACGTATGAAGAGTCAGAATTAATGGGAAGCACTGGGTTTTGGAAAAGAGTTATTGGAGTCGACTCTAAAAATATAAATTATGAAATGATGTAGTGTCCGTTTAGGCTTTACCTAATTGAGCTTGACTTGACCTGCATGCATTAAACTTAATCAATAAATAATCAAATCAAACTTGAATTACCTTTGATAATTCATTAAAATGCACTGGTGAAGGTAATACATTTTTTAGTTGAATTTACAAAATATGTGAATTAAAATAATGATAAGTGCTATGAAATAAGATATTAATTTATGCATTATTTAGCACTTATCAGGGCATCCCAATCCTCCTTAGAGGAGGATTAGGGCTAACCAAGAGGGGCCTAATGTGGCAAGAAGGGCTAACTAAGAGGGACCCAAAATTGGTTTACCCTTTTTCCTCGGTGCGGCAAGAAAAGAGGGGCCGGCGCCCCTCTTGGAAATAAGTCAAGGGCTCCTAACTTGTAGGAGCCCTTCATGCCTTTAAAAGGAGAAGTGGGCCGGCACCCTAGGGCATTCATTGAAGCCCTATTCCTCTCCAAACTCGTTGGCCCCCCTTCCTCCCTTTGGTCTTCAGCCGCAAGCAAGGAAGAACAAGAGGCCTTGGCGGCCTCCTCCCCCTTCCCTTCCTTCTTCCAAAGCAGGGAAAAGAAAGGCTGTGTCTAGCTTTTGGTTCTTCTTCAAAGATCCTTTCTTCTTCTTCCTCCTTCCAAGCATAATCAAGAGTTGATTAAAAGGAAAGAAATCAGCCATCAAAAGAAGTCTCTGCAAGGAAGCTAGCACCCCGGGGAGACAAGGAAACCTTGATCGGTCCTCTTCTTCATGTGGATACCCGTAGAGGCCGGACGCTTGTGCGGCTTCAAGTGAACCCTCTTCCAAAACCACGATCATCAGGTTTGCGATGATCACCTACCCGTACAAAGGTGAAGATCTGATCTTCCCTAATGTTTCAAAAGTATTTAATCCTTATCTAACTACGAACGATTTTTGAACAACGTTCATGCGATGAACGGTTGATCCCGCACATGCCTCTTCCGCTGCGCCTGAATTTTTAAAAAATTTTCTACGGCATGGGCGGTTCTAAACACTCAGGGTTTCACTTTCAGTGATGGTGATCACAAGGTCTGCAAGCTGCAAAGATCCATTTATGGACTAAAGCAAGCATCTCGGAGTTGGAACACTCATTTCGATGATGTGATCAAATCGTTTGATTTCATCAAGAACGAAGAGGAACCATGTGTGTACAAAAGGTCAGTGGGGAGGGCCTATAGTATTCCTCGTATTGTACGTGGATGAATACTCCAATTGGGAATGATATTCCCATGCTCACATCGGTCAAGTTATGGCTGTCTAAGAAGTTCTCCATGAAAATCTAGGTGAAGCATCTGATATTTTGGGATTAAGGTCTATAGAGATAGATCTAAGAGGATGCTTGGCCTATCACAGAAAATGTACATAGAGGAAGTGCTGAAGAGGTTCAGCATGGAAAAGTCTAAGAGGGGATTGTTACCCCTAAGGCATGGGATAAATCTCCCAAAAAGATGTGCCCAAAACATCTGAAGAGATTCAGCGCATGAGTAGGATCACTTATGCATCGGCAATAGGGAGCCTCATGTATGCCATGCTATGTACTCGACTTGATATAGCACATGCTGTGAGTGCCACGAGCAGATATCAGTCAAATCCAGGCGAGGAGCACTGGATAGCTATGAAAAAATCCTTAAGTACTTGAGAAGGACTAAGGATCTGTTTTTGGTCTTTGGGGGAGGCACAGAGTTAAAGGTAGAAGGATATACTGATTAAGACTTCATGAGTGATCCTGATGATAGAAAGTCTATATCAGGATATGTATTTTTATGCAATGGAGGATCGGTAAATTAGAAGAGTTCCAAGCAACTGATTATTGCAGATTCTACCATGGAAGCTGTTCGTCCTTTCCTGTCTAACTAAAAATATGCTAAACAGATCGTTGTTAGAACCGACAAACAAAGTTTAAATTTAATTTTACTCTTACCTTTTCTACTCGAAGAATAGCGGTTGTAAGAGATCGATCCACAGGGAGGCGATTGGAGTTGCATAAAATTAGAACGTTCACTCGGTTTTGAAATCGATTTTTGAATAATAAAAGAAAAACATTACTTCGGGGATGTGGAATAATTCTCTAGTCTATTAGAGAATATTTTCTATTCGAAAAATAAACAAAGAAAAGAAAGAGAACTTGCAATTGAAATTTGATGCAGAGTAGGGGTCGATTTCTAAAGACAGAATATAAATTAAAATCGTCAATCGAACTGCAAGGATTAATTCCAAGGTTATCTTAAAATTAAGAATTCTAGAATGCATATAATAAATTGTAGAATATTAAATTAAAACTTAGACATGTATTGCATAAAAGAAAATTAAAAGATTTCATAAAGAAAACAGAAATTTAACTAAACTAGAACAAAGTTTGCATGACAGGGAAATGATAGATTCGATAAAAGAAAATTCATTACAAATAAAAAGTGGAGATTGGAAACCTAATGTTTCTTTTCTTTTGCAAATAACATAAAAAAATAAAACAAAGAGCTTCTCCCTCCCGTTAGAACATAAAGTATTTTTTTTATATTCTTTTCTTCCCCAAAAACAGAGCTCCCTTGTTTTTCTTCTCAGCCGAAGCAGCCGAGCTCTCTCCTTTCTTCTTCTTCTTCCTTGGACCAGCCGGCTCCTACCACTCCGAGCTCTCCTCCTCCTCCTCCTTCTTCTCCTCTTATAGCCGCAGAGTTTCTTGAAATGGAATCACGGAAGGGGGATTTCGAATCCGGCTCGGGCGCTGGGATTTTGGGATGCTTCACGGCCGCTGCGAGATCTCGGGAGGAGCCGATCTTGGCCTCGGTGGATGGTGGACCAGTCGCGGAAGGAAGGAAGCGCGTGGGATGAGCTGGGATGCGTGGATCCGGGACGATGGATTCAGACGCTGGGATTTCGGGCGTTGCTGGCACGGTGGCTGGCACGGATGCGGGACTTCCTTCTTCGGTTGCTGGTTTGGGAGCGGGATCGATGGGGAGGAGTCGATCGTGGAAGGGATCCAGTGTGGATCGGCTGGAACACGGGATCTCGGCTTGCTGGCATGGTGGCTGGCACGGATGCGGGACCGCCGGGATCATGGAAGAGCTGAGAGCGTGATCGTCGGGAGGAAGGAGACGCGCGGGCGGCTTGGATCACGGAAGCGAATCGGGAGCTGGGATTTTCCTTGCTGGGATGCTTGCTTCAAGGGATTCCAGGAGGTGGGGACGCGGGCTGGTGAATTCTTTCTTCTCCCCTTCTTTCGCACGGGATCTGGCACGCGGTTGGGATGCTGAGGATTTGCCGGGATCACGGATGAGAGGCGCGCTTGATCTCGAGAGAAAGGAAGGGCGGTGATGCACT
>NW_024069153.1:0-65704 GCF_009389715.1 Phoenix dactylifera
TATCTACTGGGCAACAGAGTCGACTCATGCTTTTCTGGAGTCGACTCGGCAACTGTTCCGGATTTGAATTAAAGTCGCCTCTTCGACTGGGAGTCGACTCGACTTGACCCGGAGTCGACTCGCCAACTTCTGGAGCTGACTTGGCATTTTCGGAGTCGGCTCATCCCATGAAGTCCGTGGATCTATTTTTGAACTTGGTCCACTCGAGTCGACTCGACAATCCTGGGAGTCGACTCGGCGCTCAGAGCCCGAACTCTCGATCTACTGTCTTTTGGCTCGTCCAGTCTTGGAGTCGACTCGAACTGTTCCGGAGTCGACTCGGCTCTCAGTTTCCGAAACTTAGTCTTCTGTGTTTTTGGTGAAGCGCTGCCTTGGAGTCGACTCGAGCTGTCTGGGAGTCGACTCGAATCTCAGAGACAGCAAATTGGTCTTCTGTCTTCTTTGGGGTCGCGGTGTCTCGGAGTCGACTCGTGCAATGCGGGAGTCGACTCGTGCAATGCGGGAGTCGACTCGAATCTCAGAGTCCGAAAACTGCTCTCTGACTTTTTCCTTGTGTTCCTCTGAGAGTCGACTCTTACTACCTTTGGAGTCGACCTGCCAACCATCGGAGTCGACTCGCGTTCCACAGGAGTCGACTCGAATCTCAGGGTCGAAAACCGCTCTGACTTTTCTGCTGTGACTCCTTGGAGTCGACTCATACTTCTCCGGAGTCGACTCGGTAAACATCGGAGTCGACTCGCGCACTTCAGGAGTCGACTCGCTGACAGATTTTGAGTTGATGCTTTCTGTTTGTCTGTCTGTTCTCAGTTGGAGTCGACTCGTAATGGTCAGGAGTCGACTCGAGCCCGTGCCAGTGATCCTGATACGCTTGGAGTCGACTCGTAATACTCTGGAGTCGACTCGAGTCTCAGACTTTGGTTCAAACTGACTTCTTAACTTATCCAAAATATTATGAACCAAGTCTTGAGACACTTAGACAAGATTTTCACTGAAACACTCAATTGAATTCATTAGTAAACAACATATATACTCTAATGCTTTGAGCTCATCAAAATCAAATAGGGTTTTAATCAATCACTCCACAATCTCCCCCTTTTTTGATGATGACAAAACTTTGAGTATATGTAAAGTGAATTGCTCAATAAACAAGGAAATAAATCCATAAATGAATTCATATGTCTGGTAATTTAATATATCCAAGCTTGAAAGGTGTGAAACAATAAATTTTGGAGTTAAAGCTTCCCCTTTCATTTGGAATTATATAAGCCTTCATATCATGCAATCAATTGTTTGGCTTATATATATTTAATGATTTGGCTTTCTTAAAAATTCAGATTCTCCCCCTCAACATATGCATTCTACTATGTTTTGATTTCTTTTATGTTGATTCCATTTACATATCTATTCAATATTTCTCCCCCTTTTTGTCATCGTATCAAAAAAAGGAGGTAAGCAGAACACACAATCAATCATAGATCAAATTGCACAGAAATGAAGATAAGATGTCTACTCATTGTATTGATGTGTATGTGAATACATTTGAGAATACAATAAGTAAAGCAAAACAGTACATGTCAAAATAAAACACAAAAGCAGCTACGGTCTCCTCGAGGATGTAGCTCCTCCTCTCGAGGATGTAGCTCCCCCTCTCGAGGATGTATCTCCTCCTCTCGAGGATGTGGCTCCCCGAGGCATGCGCTCAACCAGTGCTTGGACCGCATTGGTGACGTTCTCGAGCTGTCAGATAACGGCCTGAATGGCCCTGCTCTGTGTCGTATCGAGCTCGAGGACCGACTTCTGCAGTGCGTCCAGCTTGTCGATGAGCACATTCGACAAGCGCTCGGCCCCCTGGGTAGTGGTGCTCATGTCCTTCCGGATGTCATCGCGCATCTTCCGAGTGATGCTCGTGACCTCACTCATACTGGAGAACTGAGCCTGAATCAAACTCCTCACGTTGTAGATCTCTTCCCGTACATGGGGCCGTCATGTCAGTCACGGCTGTCAAGGAAGGGACCAACTCAGAAGATGTGGGTGCAGGAGTGGGAGCTGGCACTGAACCTCGGAGCTCCCGAAGTAGCTCATCTTGCAGTCTCTAACAATCTCCTGCCGCAACTCCAGGAGCTGCTCAGGAGCGATCCGGACCTCCATAGATGGTGGAGCTGAGGAGGAAGGTCCGGCTGAGGTGGTAGGAGCAGAAGTGGAGGGAAAGTCAGGATAGTCAGAATCTGGCTCAGGGCTAGGAGAGTGTCTGGAGGTATGTGTGGAGGTGGATGACTTCCTAACCCATGTTCCCTCTACCTTCCGAAACCCCATCCTGTGTAGGGTCCCCGGACGCATGCGATCAGTCCCATCGCAACGCCTTAGAGGGTTCCCCCTCAGGAATGGAAATCTCGTACTCCCTAAACAACAGAGTGAACATCATACCGTAGGGGAGGGTGAGCCTAGGTCTATCTAGCGGCTCACACAGATATCTATAAATGAGTTTGGGAAAGTTGATTGGGGTGTCCTGAAGAATATAAAACATAAGGGCGAGGTCCCTCTCAGACACAAAATCGAAGCGGCCAGTCTTCGGGAAAATGGACCTAGACAAAATACTCAGGAGGATCCGCACCTCAACAGGAAGTGAGCTAGCGGATACCTCGTCTAAAGGGGACTGAGGAGGATATCCTAGTATGGCCGTAAGGGCCTCAGTCCTGTCCTCGGGGTGTGTGGGAGCCACCCCTACTTGTGGAAGGTGGAGGATGTGGGCAATAAGATCCTCCGTAACGAACAGAGGGACACCGGCTACCGTGCCCTCGATACCCCCATCTCCCCGATGGACGGTACCGTAGAACTCTCTAACTAATCCAGGGTAAGTGGGGAGATCTAATGTAAGGAAATACTCTAAGCTCTGGACACGCAATCTCTCACCTATGGTGAAGCCCTCCCGGGAGAGATAGTCGAAATCGACGTATCTCCCGGTGGAGACCGCCTTCCCGGCGCACGGCCTCGCGGGAACCGCCCTCGGCGGGGAATGAGCCGGAGGTTGTGACCTCGCGGGATCGTGCTGAGCCTTGGAGTGCCTCTCGGGACCGGCCTCGGGTTGGGGCCTCTTCCGGACGACGGCTTTACGAGGCATAGCGACCTAGAATGGGAGGAAAAGCCCTAATGGACGGTGAAAAGTCGACGGAAAAAGCTTGGGGACGACCGGGGACGACCTAGGAGTCGGCTCTAGGGCTTGTGAACAGTGGCGGCGGAGAATAGAAATGTTTTGAAAATGATGGAGCTAGGGTTAAAAAGTCGGATCCCGACTGCGAGTCGACTCCTCTGAGTCGCGAGTAGACTCGACCTCGAGTCGACTCCAAAGTATGCGCGAGTCGACTCTCCTTATGCGCCTATTGACCCCGACTCTCCTTATGCGCGAGTCGACTCCCGACTGTATGCGAGTCGACTCCACCTCTGCTGCCATCGACGTCGAGTCGACTCCCGACTAAGCGCGAGTCGACTCCCCCTTACGAGCCGACTCTGAAACTTACTCGAGTCGTCTCGAACTTTGGCACGCACCTAAAAATCATGCTATGTTCGTGCCGAATGAGGGAAAATCACTAAATTATGATCTGATTTGATGATCATTGAAAAGAAACTCTATTTTAACCACAATCTAATCATCAAAATCAATGAATCTAGCGGAAACTACCACTAGGATGGATCAATCACTCCTAATCCCCTCCTAAGCATACTAAATCTCTCTTCACTTAGGAGTTTTGTAAAAATGTCAGCTAATTGATCATCAGTACAAACAAATTGGAGTGTCACATCACCATTCAGTACATGATCTCTTATGAAGTGATGTCTTATCTCAATATGTTTAGTTCTTGAATGCTGAATTGGATTTTTAGTTAGATTAATGGCACTTGTATTATCACAATTAATGGGTATTTTATCTTGTTTAATGCCATAATCTTCTAATTGTTGTTTGATCCATAAGATTTGAGCACAACAACTCCCGGCTGCAACATATTCAGCTTCAGCAGTAGATAATGCAACCGAGTTTTGTTTCTTGCTAAACCATGATATTAAGTTTTCTTCTAGGAATTGACATGACCCGCTGGTGCTTTTTCTATCAAGTTTACATCCAGCAAAGTCTGAATCTGTATATCCTATTAAGTTCAGGCTAGATTCTTTAGAATACCATAACCCTATATTCTTTGTTCCTATTAGGTATTTAAAGATTCTCTTTACTGCAATTAGATGTGATTCCTTAGGATTAGCCTGATATCTAGCACACATGCAAACACTAAACATGATATCAGGTCTACTTGCAGTAAGATACAATAAAGATCCTATCATACCTCTATATAGTTTCTGATCTACAGATTTACCTGATTCATCTTGGTCTAATTTGCATGATGAGCTCATGGGGGTGCTGATTGATTTGTTTCCCTCCATATCAAACTTCTTGAGCATCTCCTTGATGTATTTGGCTTGATTGATGAAGATGCCTCCTTCAGATTGTTTGATTTGAAGTCCAAGGAAGTAATTCAGCTCTCCCATCATGCTCATCTCAAATTCACTCTGCATCAAGTTAGCAAATTCTTCGCAGAGACGATTGTTAGTAGCACCGAAAATAATATCATCAACATAAATCTGTACTAACAACATATCTTTGTTTTTCTTCTTTAGAAACAATGTAGTATCTACATTACCCCTAGAGAACTCATGTTCTAATAGGAATTTGCTAAGCCTCTCATACCATGCTCTAGGTGCTTGTTTTAAACCATAAAGTGCTTTGTTCAATTTATAAAAATGATTAGGGTATTGATGATTTTCAAAACCAGGAGGTTGTTCTACATATACCTCCTCATTAATATACCCATTTAAAAATGCACTTTTTACATCCATTTGAAATAACTTAAAGTCCTTAGAGCATGCAAAAGCTAGTAAAAGTCTAATTGCTTCAAGTCTAGCTACCGGAGCAAAGGTTTCATCAAAATCTATACGTTCTTCTTGATTATAATCCTTGGCTACTAATCTAGCCTAATTCCTTATTACAGTACCATTTTCATCAAGTTTATTTTTATAAATCCATTTGGTACCTATAATTGAATATTCAGTAGGTCTTTCAACTAGATTTCATACTTTGTTTCTAGTAAATTGGTTTAATTCTTCTTGCATTGCATTTATCCAATTTACATCTTTTTCAGCTTCTTCTATGTGTTTGGGCTCAAAATGAGAAACAAAGGCTAGATGATTATTTACGTTCCTAAGGGATGCCCTAGTCCTAATAGGTTGAGATGGATCATCTAGAATTAATTCCTTAGGATGCCCGTGAGCATACCTCCAAGCTTTAGTTAGTCCATGATCCACAATAGCCTCTTGGCTTGATGATGCACCTTCAATTAATTTTTGATTATCATCTTGTAATGTCATCTCATCTATCTTTTCTTCAAGAATTTCAGCATCATCATCAAAATTAACTCTCTTGCTAGAAGAGATGTCACTAGAATCATCAAATACAACATGTATAGATTCTTCTATAACTAGGGTTCTTTTATTAAAGACTCTATAGGCTTTGCTAGTTGTAGAGTACCCCAAGAATATAGCCTCATCAGATTTTGAGTCAAATTTTCCTAGATTATCTTTCCCATTATTATGAACAAAACACCTACATCCAAAAACATGAAAGTAGTTTACCTTTGGTTTTCTGTTTTTCCAAAGTTCATAAGGTGTTTTCTTTATAATGGGTCTCAATAAAACTCTATTTAATATATGACAAAAAGTATTAATGGCTTCTCCCCAAAAGTACTTAGGGAGGTTACTTTCACATAACATAGTTCTAGCCATTTCCTCTAGAGTTCTATTTTTCCTCTCCACAACTCCATTTTGTTGTGGTGTCCTAAGTGCAGAAAAATTGTGAGTTATTCCCTTTTTACTACAAAACTCATCAAATAAATGATTTTCAAATTCGGTACCATGGTCACTTCTAATAGCTATTACTGTAGTATCTCTAGCATTGGTTACTTCCTTATGAAACTTTTTAAATACTGAAAAAGCTTGATCTTTATGTGCTAAGAATATAACCCAAGTGTATCTAGAATAATCATCTACAATGACTAGACCATATTTATTTCCACCTAGGCTTGTTGTTCTAGTTGGTCCGAATAGGTCCATGTGTAATAATTCTAGAGGTCTAGAGGTAGAGACACATTTTATGGATTTAAAGGAGTTCCTAGATTGTTTGCCATATTGACAAGCTTCATATATTTTATTCTTTTCAAATCTTAGTTTTGGCAAACCTATCACAAAATCTCTTTTAACTAGTTTAGATATTGTGTCCATGCTTACATGCCTAACTTACGGTGCCATAACCAACTAGCATCATTGTCCTTAGTTTCATTAACAACTAAGCATGGGTTGTGTTTGGCAAGATCCTCAAGATCTACAACATACACATTCCCACGTCTTATTCCTTTAAAAAACTAAACTATTATCATTTGGGTTTGTTATGATGCATAGTGATGGTTTTAAACATAACATTGTAGCCTCTATCACATAATTGACTAATGCTTAATAAATTATGCTTAAGACCATCAACATATCGAACATTATCAATAAAAGTAGAAGGGGTAATTTGAACTTTACCTATACCAATGATGTGACCTTGGTTATTGTCTCCAAAAGTCAGAGCACCTCCCTTCTTAGCTTCAAGGGTGAAGAATTGATCCTTGTCACCCGTCATGTGTCTTGAGCAACCACTATCCAAGTACCAGCAATTTTTGTTGACCTTGGCTGCAAGACACTCCTACACAAGCAAATCATGTAATCTTAGGTACCCAAGTTTTCTTGGGTCCTTCATGGTTAGTCATGTTGGTTCCTTTTGGAACCCATACCCTTTTAATTTTTTCTTTTGATTTTCCTTTTCTATAATTACACACATTTGCCTTATGTCCTAATTTTCCACAACAAAAACAGGTTATTTTCTTAGTTTTACTTTCTCCTGCTTTAACAAAGAAGTTACTAAGAAGTTTTTGCTTATTTTTAGGTTTATATCCTAAACCTGCTCTATTGAATACTGCACGTTGACTATTAAGTATCATATTTAATTTTTCAGAACTATAAGTAAATTTCTCAACCAAATGTTTGTATTTTCCAAGTTCTTTAGTTAGAGTTTGTTTTTCCGTTTTTAGAGTATTCAAGTCTTTTATAAGATTTTCGTTTAAGATTTGTTTATTGTTTTTAAGTTCTGAAATTTCCTTAGTTAGTTTTTCATTATCTTTACTTAAGGTGTTAGTTTTTTTAATTAAGAGTTGGTTGCTTGTCTTAAGTTCTAGATTTTCTTTGGTGATACAGTCCTTATCCTTAACTAGTTTATCATATTTATGTATGTAAGTTTGATTAGCTAGTTTTAGCTCTTTATTCTTAATGTTTATAGCCTTATATTCAATCATTAGTTCATTAAATGCATCATAAAGTTCATCAAAAGTAAAATCTAGATGCGTTTCGGATGTTACCTCATTTTCGTTGGCCATGAAGCAGAAATTGGCCTTTTCTTCTTGTTCCTCATCCGATGATGAAGATGATGCGTCGGAGTCCGATAAGGTGGTGACAAGGGCTTTCTTCTTCTTGTACTTGCTGCCCTTCTTAAGTAAGGGACACTCAGCTCTGATGTGTCCCGGCTTCTTGCACTCATAGCATCCAATCCCCTCATTTTTCCTTTCCTTACCTTTATCCTTGCGATAGAAATTTGAGGAGCCTCTCCTTTGATAATAGGACTTCTTGTGGTTGATGAATTTTCTGAACTTGCGCACAAGAAGAGCCTCATCATCATCTCCCTCATGATCTTCTTCTTCACTGCTGTTACTGCAGGACAAATCTTTGTTAGATGATGTGGATTTAAGAGCTATTACCTTTTTCTTATGTGAGGACTCTTCTTCGCTGTGTTGCTTCATGGTTAGCTCGTGAGTCATTAGGAATCCAAGGAGCTCTTCAAGTGGAAGCTTGTTCAAGTCCTTAGTTTCTTGGATTGCCGTCACCTTGGCTTTCCATGACCTTGGTAGACATCGAAGAATCTTCCTGACAAGCTCACTGTTAGTATAGTTTTTGCCAAGGCTTTTTAGGCCATTGACAATGTCAGTGAATCTAGTGAACATACAAGTGATTGTTTCATTAGAATCCATTTTAAATAGTTCATACTTATGAACCAATATATTTATTTTGGATTCTTTGACTTGATTCGTGCCCTCATGGGTCACTTCAAGTCTATCCCAAATCTCTTTTGCAGAATTGCAAGTAGAGACTCTATTGAATTCATTCCTATCTAGTGCACAGTAAAGCACATTCATTGCTTTAGAATTGAGTTGTGCCTTTCTCATGTCGTGTTCATCCCAAATCCTTTTCGAGTTTGGGTACAGTGACCCCCTCTACATAAATGGATGGGATGTATGGCCCATTTGCTACAATGGTCCACATCTCATAGTCTTGGGCTTGGATGAATATTCTCATCCTAGCCTTCCAATATGAGTAGTCAGATCCATTAAAGAATGGGGGTCTTTGGGTGGACTGACCCTCAATGTGGGAAGATCTAAATGGGGTTGTCATTTTGATCTTTGACTCTTAGGGTAGAAGAGTTTAGGCTCTGATACCACTTATTGCCCAGATAAACAACCCAAGAGGGGGGGTGAATTGGGTTTTAAAATAATTTGGCTATTAAAACTTTTGTGGATAACTAATTAATGCTTTTGCGAGATGATTAATTAGTTTCTATGTGCGGTGAATGAAATGCGAGAGATAGAGAGAGACAAACAATCACAAACACAATGTTTTATAGTGGTTCGGAGCTAACCCTCGCTCCTACGTCCACTCCCCAAGTCTCACTTGGGAATTCACTATAACCCCTTGGATTACAGCCGGTTGTTTTCCAAGCTCACAACCAAACTTGTTGTTTTACGAGCTCACAACGAACTCGGTCGGTTTTTCCAGGCTCACCGACTAGAACCAACCCGATTGTTTTTCCGGGATCACAATCGAACCCTTACACGTTGGTTTTACACTCGGCTCACCAACCAACCTCAATACCCTTGATTCAATCCCCCGATTGAACCAAGCAAAGACAAGATGGAAGTAAAAAGGAGTAACAGAAAAACAGAGCTTTTCAAAAGCAGATAATAACAATATAAACAAAAGAGAAGTTAGAAGCCCTCAAACACGTTAGAGTTGGAGTAGAGTAGGGCTTCTTGAATTTCGGGTCTCCTCTTGAATGTCTGATCGACTTGAATGCAGGAGGAGATCTCTTTCAATGTTGGGAAGAAGTAGGTGGATGCAGTTAATGTTGCTCTTCCCTCTTTTCCGTTGAAAACCAGGTTGCAGAGAGTGAAAGCTTGATTACTTTGAGTGGAATAGTTGTTCTCTACCTTGCTACAGTCCTCTATGGCTATTTAAGCCACCCCCCATGGAAACTAGCCGTTAGAGACCTTTTTCTGCCCGTTCTGCACACTCTGCACAGCCTGACAATATGTCCGTTGGTGGGTTGGAGTCGACTCGCGCGATCAGGAGTCGACTCGGCTGTAGCGGGAGTCGACTCATGCTTTTCTGGAGTCGACTCGGCAACTGTTCCGGATTTGAATTAAAGTCGCCTCTTCGACTGGGAGTCGACTCGACTTGACCCGGAGTCGACTCGCCAACTTCTGGAGCTGACTTGGCATTTTCGGAGTCGGCTCATCCCATGAAGTCCGTGGATCTATTTTTGAACTTGGTCCACTCGAGTCGACTCGACAATCCTGGGAGTCGACTCGGCGCTCAGAGCCCGAACTCTCGATCTACTGTCTTTTGGCTCGTCCAGTCTTGGAGTCGACTCGAACTGTTCCGGAGTCGACTCGGCTCTCAGTTTCCGAAACTTAGTCTTCTGTGTTTTTGGTGAAGCGCTGCCTTGGAGTCGACTCGAGCTGTCTGGGAGTCGACTCGAATCTCAGAGACAGCAAATTGGTCTTCTGTCTTCTTTGGGGTCGCGGTGTCTCGGAGTCGACTCGTGCAATGCGGGAGTCGACTCGAATCTCAGAGTCCGAAAACTGCTCTCTGACTTTTTTCTTGTGTTCCTCTGAGAGTTGACTCTCACTACCTTTGGAGTCGACCTGCCAACCATCGGAGTCGACTCGCGTTCCACAGGAGTCGACTCGAATCTCAGGGTCGAAAACCGCTCTCTGACTTTTCTGCCTGTGACTCCTTGGAGTCGACTCATACTTCTCCGGAGTCGACTCGGTAAACAGAGTCGACTCGCGCACTTCAGGAGTCGACTCGCTGACAGATTTTAAGTTGATGCTTTCTGTTTGTCTGTCTGTTCTCAGTTGGAGTCGACTCGTAATGGTCAGGAGTCGACTCGAGCCCGTGCCAGTGATCCTGATACGCTTGGAGTCGACTCGTAATACTCTGGAGCCGACTCGAGTCTCAGACTTTGGTTCAAACTGACTTCTTAACTTATCCAAAATATTATGAACCAAGTCTTGAGACACTTAGATAAGATTTTCACTGAAACACTCAATTGAATTCATTAGTAAACAACATATATACTCTAATGCTTTGAGCTAATCAAAATCAAATAGGGTTTTAATCAATCACTCCACACTTTCCTTCTGGATGGACGAGACTTGAGTCCACGGTGTAGGGACACTGAAGTGATAGTGCAGGTGCTTGTTACAGAACAAGGGTACTGAGCGTGACCAAGACAAGAAGTCACTTGGATGTCTATCCACTCGTCAGTGACTTGCTTGATGTTGCAGTAGTATGACTGGTCCTTTGACCTGCGGTGCTTCAGCTACTCACAGTGAGGTTATTGTAGTTTGACTACACGTATGATGACCCAAAGATTGATTTAAAGATTGATTTTGATGATCACAAAACCTTGAAGTATAAATACTAATGTTTATGTTGCAAGAAGAAAGATTATTTATTTTTGCAAGGAACATAGCAAGTTGGAAGAATTCAAGAAGGCCTCCAAAGCTCTCAAGAAAAGTTAGAAGAAAGCCCCACCTCATTGGCCCAAGATTCAAGTTCAAAGGCTTCAATTTAGAAGAGCAAGTTTTTAAGAAAAATTCAAAGGAAAGGCACTCGAGTCGACTCCTACAGTTCCGAGTCGACTCCAAGGAGCAACAGACAGCCGGACAGAAAGATTCATCACAGAACCTGTCAACGAGTCGACTCCTGAAGAGCGCGAGTCGACTCCGATGTTCACCGAGTCGACTCCAGGGTAGTATGAGTCGACTCCTAGGAGTCACAGGCAGAAAAGTCTGAGAGCAGTTTTCGGGTCTGAGATTCGAGTCGACTCCAGTGGAACGCGAGTCGACTCCGATGGTTGGCAAGTCGACTCCAAAGAAAGTGAGAGTCGACTCTCAGAGGAACACAAGGAAAAAGTCAGAGAGCCAATTTCAGACACTGAGAGTCGAGTCGACTCCCGCAAAGTCTGAGTCGACTCCAAGACAGCGCAACCCCAAAGACAGAAGACGGTATTTTCGTCTCTGAGAGGCGAGTCGACTCCAAGACAGTTCGAGTCGACTCCAAGGCAGCGCGACCCCAAAATACAGAGGATCAGTTTTCGGGCTCTGAGAGCCGAGTCGACTGGAGGAAGAAAATCAGAAAATATGTCCTCTGAATTTCTGAGAATGAGCCGACCCCTAAGCGCCCGAGTCGTCTCCAGCTATTGGCGAGTCGACTCCAGTTTTAGTCCGAGTCGACTCTAGGACAAAGCAAGCACATTAATTCAAATTTGGAACAGTGGCCGAGTCGTCTCCAGTAAAACACGAGTCGACTCCTGCAACAGGGGAGTCGACTCCTGATCGCGCGAGTCGACTCCGATCCCAACGGTAATATTGTCAGGAAGTGCAGACTGTGTCCAACGGCTCTATTTTTGTCTCTAACGGCTATATTCTTGTTTCCACGCCATCAAAAGCTATAAAAACAAGAGGAGAGCTAGGGGAGAAGTTATGGAAGTGGGAGAAAATATTTAGAAAAGAGATTACAAGGGAAATCTCCCATAAGCACAAAAAGGGCCATTCAAAGTGAAATAGAGAGAAGAAGAGCATCCAAGTGAATCCCAAAGCTTCCTCTTCATCCGTGTGCTGCCTCGGAAATCCTCTACTTCGTGCCAAATCAGAAGAGGGTCAAGTAAAGAAGAAGCCGAGCTCCTTCATCTTCAAAACTCGTTTGAGGGCTTCTCTTTACTCTCTTTGTTTATATTGTTATATCTGCTTATTTAAGAAGCTTTGATTTGTTTTACACTTTGTTTTAATATCCTCTAACTTGATTCAATCAAGGGATTGAATCAAGGAGTTAAGGTTTGTTGGTAAGCCAAAGGGAAAACCAACGGTGTTAGGTTTGTTGGTGAGCCGAGGGTAAAACCAACGTGTAAGGGTTCGATTGTGATCCCAGAAAAACAATCGGAGTGGTTCTAGTCGGTGAGCCTGGGAAAACCGACCGAGTTCGTTGTGCGCTCGTAAAACAACAAGTTGGGTTGTGAGCTTGTAAAACAACCGGCTGTAATCTGTAGGATTATAGTAAAATTCCCAAGAAGTCTTGGGGAGTGGATGTAGGTGCTGGGGTGCACCGAACCACTATATGTTTGTTGTGTTTGTAATGCCTCTTGTCATTGTCTAACTAACACACTTACTTACTTAGATAGATTGCTTGCTTAACTGTTATCGGCGCATCCTTTAGTTGCAAGCATATTCAATCAAGTCACATTCTATACATCAAACTGTTGCTAAGTTTGACTTTCACTGTGCATCCATACAACTTAGCATAATTAATCAAAAACTTTCAGAAGTAGGTTAAAAGTTTTAAAAGACCCAATTCACCCCCCCTCTTGGGTTGTATCTACTGGGCAACAAGTGGTATCAGAGCAGGTGCTCAAATATTATTTGTAGTCTTAACCAACTAGAGCCAAAGATCATGACAACCCCACATAACGTATTACCTGCTGAGGGACTGTCCACAAACAGACCTCCACTGTTTGATGGATCTAACTATATTCAATGGAAAGCTAGAATGAAAATCTTTACTCAATCACAAAACTATGAGCTATGGAATGTCATAACAAATGGCCTACACACACCCACGAAATTAATTGAAAGTATGTTTGATAAAAATTTGGCTGAACTGAATGCTAAGGCTATGAACCTATTATATTGTGCATTAGATAGGAATGAGTTTAATTACATATCTTCTTGCATAACTGCTAAAGATATATGGAATATGCTTGAAGTTAAATATGAATGCCCTAACAAATCTGAAACATCATGTGTAGAAGAAGAGCAGTATCATATTGCAAATTCATGTTTCATGGCACATGAGGTACATGCTGAAACTGAAAGCAATTTTACATTTGATGAACTTCACGATGCCTTTTCTGATTTGTATTTAGAATATAAGAAACTTGTTTGTAAGAACAAGAACTTGAGGAAAGAAAATCAAGAACTAAATCAGAAAAACCAACTTCTCACTGAAAGCCATGATAAACTTAAGAAAATTAATGAATTGCTTTCAGAAGATAACAAAAGATTAACTAAAGAAGTTGTCACATTAAAACCCGTTGTTGAAAGATTTACTTTGAGCTCTGAAAAGTTGAATCTAATGATAAATAATCAAAGAGCTGAATTTGATAATATTGGATTGGGATGTCAACCTTGGTACACCCAAAAATCTTTCAAGAATATGTTTGTTAAAACAGTTTCTAATCATTTTAAAATAGATTCTTATAATGCTGATAAACAGGAACAAAGGTTATGCAAAATCTCTTCTGTTCCTAAATCTGTACATTACAAATTTGATAAACCTAAAAGGCAAAAACAGAAAACTGAAGGGTTATCTACCACTCATGTTAAATCCATGTTTGTTAAATTTAATAAGAAGATGCAGAAATACACTTCTTGTAGCCCTAAAATCTGCAAGCCGATGGACAAAATAGCTATTAAGAAAATATGGGTTCCAAAAGGAACAATAATAGCTAACCTGCACGGACCCAAAAGAGCTTGGGTTCCTAAGTTGAAAATCTAAATATTTTCTGCAGGTGTGTCTAGCACTCAAGGCTCCAACAAAAGATGTTAAATTGGACATTGGGTGCTCTAGACATATATTAAAGAATGAAACTTAAAATATACTTAAGAAAAGTGACTAAAATGGAAGAAATAATGAAATTAGTAATTCTTGCATCCTCTCATACTGAAATTGTTTTATTAGTTGATTAAAACACATCTTGCAAGTATTAATCATTCTTTTCTTGTGATATAAGTGATATTTCTGATATGAAAAGAGAATATATCCAAATCACTCCATCTTTCTAGATTATGCTTTACTTATAGATGGATAATTTGGTAAATCAATTCTCCTAAGAATAACTCTATGAATTCTCTATATGCTTGACTGAGAGTTTTTATCCATGGCATTATTGTTCATTGATCATAGATATGAAAATGTGTACTTGGTATATCTTTGAATATATGCATTATAAATACTATGATCAAAGAATTCTTTTTGGCATATAAAATTAACTTATGCTAGTATGGACCTAATCTCAAAAGATCTTGTCATTGGTTTACTTAGAATATCTTCTGCAAGGTCAAAGTTTACTATGCATGTTAACTAAGGAAACAAACAAGAATCAATTTCTAAATCTAAAGATGTTGTTTCCATCACTAAGTTTTCACAAGCTTACATTGGATTTGTTTTTGGCAAGTAAAATTAAAGTATTTTCTGCATTTGCTAAATCTTGTGAAAGGGATCAAATGAAAAAGGTTTGCAAACTATGAAAGTAAAAGAAGTATCATGGCATAGTGTTGAAAACCAATTTTGTATTAAGTTGTGCACAGAAAATAATATTGAATACAATTATTTCTGCACCAAAGAACACCATAAGTAAAATAGGGTTAATAGAATCCTTGAAGAAATGAAAAAGGCAATGTTGTACGATAGTCATTTAAAAGCTATCATCATTGCTTGTCATATATATGGTTTCTATTAGGTCTATTTTTGATGAAAACTCCATTTGATCTTCTGAAAAATAGAAAATGAACTACTGCATATCTTTCATATTTTTCAGTCGTACACGTTATACTTGATATATTCTTATGAAAATAATGCCAAATCTGATAAAGATATTTCTATCCTTGGATATCATTCATCAAGCAATGCATATAGAATATTCAATGAAAAGATTCTAGTTAAAGAAATATCAATTCAGTTTATTCTTTATGAGACTAATGATTCATTATCAAGATACTAAAATCAAATTATATATGGATATGTTTAATCTTTTACATATGACAATCTGAAAACTTGTTAATAATTAGAACCAAATTGAGTTTTCAGAAATGCACTTAATGAAGAAAAATTGGTGACTACTAAAAGATTCAATCAAGAAAAGATGAATTAGATCTTGATGAAATTCTTGCATGATTAGAAGTAAAGATCACCATTATCATTTGCTTGCTTTATGAGCTTTATATTCTGTCAAATGAATGTGTAGAATATACGTCTATGTGGTTATTTCATTTAAAAAAAAAATCTATGTAAAATAACCACCTTATTTGAAAACACTCATTACCAATATGATAAAGCAATATGTGATTTGGAACAAGCATCAAAAGCATGATAGAATAATTATTTCATCATACACCTAATAGACCAGATTGTGTGATCATTATGTGCCCTTATGCAAGACTTCAATCTAACTCTAATGAATCATAATTTATTGATAACAAATGAATCATAATCTGAATTTTGATAGAAACAATTGTTTAAGGCAATTTGATCAAAACTTAGCTAGCATGCCTTATTGATAATTATCTTAAGCAAATAGAATCTAAGCTAAATTGATGTTGAAAATAAGAAATTAATTTGACCTTGATGAATCTTCCTATTGCTTCACATGCTTGTCCTTGAACAGTCTTGGTTAATGAAACTATTTCTTTAGTTCAAGTGATATGTGCTTGCTTATATGTAGGCAATCTCTTGAGTAAAGTGACTCAATATTCAACTATTATCTTATCTTAAATTGAGTCATCTAGTTAGAAATATGTTGGATGAATGGGTTGTATCTTAAAGAAACTAAAGACTTTCTTTCAAGAAAGAAAAGGAGTTTGGTAATAATGCAGAATCCTTGAGCAAGAAAATGAGTGATTTCAGCTTGAAGGACACCTCCACATAAGATACAATAAACATTCACATGCAAACAAGAGAGAGGATCTTCTTCAGCCAAAAGTTCACACATAAGAAATCTAGTTTGGCTTGAAGAACATATAATGAATAAGTAAGTCTAGATATCTCTCTCATGAATTAGCTGAGCAAAGTCAATAACTTTAAATCTTATTATGACATGATTAAAATCATTAATTGTTAATCTTTTGATATCATGTCTCTATATATATTGATTGACTTATGCTCTTAGAAATTATTTCATGGTTTGCACAAACTAAAATATATCTTTGACTATATCATAACCATGAAATACACAAGTATATGCTTAAAATTTTGATGTAAAATAACTTGTGAGAAGTTATGAATCCATGAGCATAATGAAAATGTTGTTTGCATGATATACATCTATATGATACATAAGATTATTTCTTTATTCTGCTCTTTCATGTAAATTACTTGGGAATAACAAAAAGAGAGAGAGATAAAGAAAAGAAAGTGGACATTATTCAAGAGATGAAAAATCTAAGCAAGGCAAGTACTCCAATCTTAAGGAAAAGCAAAACAAACATAATATATTCGGCACACTTATGAGACTTGGGTGAGCACTCTTTTGGAAGGGATAAAATCCATAATTAATTACACTTAAACAAGGGAGAGTTTGAAGTAAACATTTTAAACTTTCTATATTGCTCATCATAGGGATGGTGCCAATGGGGAGGCTAGTGGTAGTACCCGGCACTATTTGACCCAACTATTCGGTGTAGGGCATATTAGGGACGGCACAAGAGGGAGGCTAGTGGTAGTACCTCGTGCCCCTTCCCAACTCCACCGGATAGGGAGCAAATAGAGTATAGAGCATAAGAAAGTAAAAATAAAAGACAAAGTTAATAAAATTATATAAGAAGAATCAAGTCAAATTTATTAATCACTTGAAAACACACTTTAAGGATGAAATCATTGCAAGATAATACTTAAACAGGGGGAGTTTATTTGAAAAGAATTGATTTTGATCCTTGAAATGCTTGTTCTTAATATTTTAATGCATGACTTAGCACACAGTATACTTTGCATATGGCATGATGTTCTGAATTATGGATTCTCAATATTTTGTAATGTTCCATGCTTGGATAATTTGATTGAATGTTTGAAATACTGTATGAAGTTATTTTATGGTATTATTGAAAAGAAATTTTAGATTTGTCATTCACAATCATTTTTGAAATCTGAAAGTTGAATAAATTTGTAAAAAGGAGAAGAGAAGTATATCTCTATTTAGGCAAAATGAATTGATTTTGTTTTATCTTTCAACTTGCCTAATTTTGGTATATAATGTTCTAATTCATACCAAAACTCAACATAAATACAAATATTCTGAATATGCGCTTATATGCTTGAAATATGTGTTTTCAATCGTAATGATTTAAGATGAGCTACAATATGGAAGATACATATCTCAAATTATGATTTTGAAAGCCTCTATTGAAAATCCTTATGTAATTCAGAATCTGATTTTGTATAAAAGCTTAAACTCAATATGATTTCTAAATAAATTCTTAATGTAAGAAAAACAGAATTAATTTTGATGCCTTGGTTGATTGCTCCGATACGCATCCGAAACATATCATCTCTTATCTTTAAAGTGTACTAATATTGGTCCAAATGATGTGTCTTTCAATGATCTTAATTGCAAACAAATATTTTTAAATATATGATTTTATTTTAATATTAAAAAGATTTATTGTGCTTCATGTATACATTGCTGAAAAACTATGATTAAGAAATTGAGTTCTATAACTATATATACTTCAATGATCATCTACATATTTTTCTCTCTCCTACATTATTAAAGACTTCCATCAAAATATATATATATTATTAAAAGAGTGAATGATCTTAAGTCTATAAACATTTCAGCTCACTCAAATGATTCTTAAAAAAAAATGTGTAAATGCTTTTGAAAAAATTTGAGCTTCAAATGAATCATTTTCTAATTAATATTTCAGTACATTTTCTCAAAAATTAAGAGAAAGCATAACTTGTTCTTGAAGGATTAGAAAGAGTAATTGCCACAAATTTTGAATAATACTAGATTACTCTACATTCTCGATATCATAGAATTTCAGTGTTATTCACGTTTATCACTAAAATCTGAAATTCAACAATTAAAAATGATTAAAGAAGAATGCATCTTTTGAGGGGGAGCTTTAGATATTCAGTATATTATCCTAAAATTACTTTAATTTGATGCATACCTTGATTGATTTTGATGAACCTCCTTATATTGCAATACTTGCTTTAATTATAAGTTTATGCCTTGAGAAGAGTTCTATAAAGGTTGTCTTATCTCATACCTTGAGTCTTATGAAAATAAGCTGAAACTTATGGAAAACATATTGTTGAGATTGACAATTTTATTAAACATTATCTTCAAACTCTAAACTGTTAAATGGAATAATCAATTGAGGGGGAGAAAGAAAATTTCAGAAGAAGAGGTATTATGGAACTTAATCGCATAAATCTATAACTAAAGGAGAGAGACAGAATACTAAATGAAAAATGATCCTAATACTCTCCAATATGTATCATCTGAAATTTAAATCTGAAAATCTTTATGATACACCTTGAGGATTGTTATTTGGTTAATATTTCTTATGCGTCCATCATAAACCAAATTGCAATTCAAATAGTTGATCTTAAGAGCCTCTAATTTAATGAAAAAAGGGGGAGAATAATGTGTTGAATTTTCTTGAGTATCTCATAGAAAATCTATTTTGAAATTCACTAATGAGTCCAAATTGGCTTGCTCTTTAGAACTTAAATTGTGTGCCAATTCATTTTTTTTTATGTATCAAATTGTGCTTATTTTCTAAAAGAACAAAAGAAAGTCTTTAAAAGAGCTCTAAGATGAATCATAAATTGCATGAATTCATATTTTGGTATTTGTGCCCCAATGCTCTTATTATCATAAAAGAACCTTGAAGTCATCAAGAATTAATGATCCAACATGATGATATGTCTTTCAAATATATAAGTTTTGATCTTTTACTCTGAAAATCAATTAAATTGCTCTCATGTTGATAAAATACTTAATAGATTGGGCAAAAGGTCTTAAATGAACAAGCTTTCATACTTATTAAAGTGAGGTTAGATTTCCACTCATGTGTTTCCTTGAATATCATTTGTGGTACTTCTTGTATTAACCTAAGGAAGATTCCACCTATACTTGATTAGAAAACTATCTGTGGTATCAAATTAGAAAACTTCTTGAAATCATATTCGATGTGTTCTGCTCTGAAATTATCTTAATTGGCTCTGATCTATGCTTCTTAATCTGATTCTAACATTCAAATCAGAGTACCATAAGGGAAAGAAATATTTGAGTATTCTGATCTTTGTGCTTAATGTTTCACTATCTTTTTGATGTTGTCAAAAAGGGGGAGAAATATCTAAGTATATGCTCATAATGCTTTATGTTTTGCATTGAACACCAACTCAGCTTAAATTGAAATATGTTGATTGTGTTAAGCTGATTAAATCTAAAGCATTATCATGAAGTATGTTTTTAAATATATATGTTTTCTACTTCATGCAACTTAGCTATGTATTACTTCTAGAACACAATATATTTTATATTGCATATACTCCAAGTTTTGTCATCATCAAAAAGGGAGAGACTGATGACCCAAAGATTGATTTAAAGATTGATTTTGATGATCACAAAACCTTGAAGTATAAATACTAATGTTTATGTTGCAAGAAGAAAGATTATTTATTTTTGCAAGGAACATAGCAAGTTGGAAGAATTCAAGAAGGCCTCCAAAGCTCTCAAGAAAAGTTAGAAGAAAGCCACACCTCATTGGCCCAAGATTCAAGTTCAAAGGCTTCAATTTAGAAGAGCAAGTTTTTAAGAAAAATTCAAAGGAAAGGCACTCGAGTCGACTCCTACAGTTCCGAGTCGACTCCAAGGAGCAACAGACAGCCGGACAGAAAGATTCATCTCAGAACCTGTCAACGAGTCGACTCCTGAAGAGCGCGAGTCGACTCCGATGTTCACCGAGTCGACTCCAGGGTAGTATGAGTCGACTCCTAGGAGTCACAGGCAGAAAAGTCTGAGAGCAGTTTTCGGGTCTGAGATTCGAGTCGACTCCAGTGGAACGCGAGTCGACTCCGATGGTTGGCAAGTCGACTCCAAAGAAAGTGAGAGTCGACTCTCAGAGGAACACAAGGAAAAAGTCAGAGAGTCAATTTCAGACACTGAGAGCCGAGTCGACTCCCGCAAAGTCTGAGTCGACTCCAAGACAGCGCAACCCCAAAGACAGAAGACGGTATTTTCGTCTTTGAGAGGCGAGTCGACTCCAAGACAGTTCGAGTCGACTCCAAGGCAGCGCGACCCCAAAATACAGAGGATCAGTTTTCGGGCTCTGAGAGCCGAGTCGACTCGAGGAAGAAAATCAGAAAATATGTCCTCTGGATTCCTGAGAATGAGCCGACCCCTAAGCGCCCGAGTCGTCTCCAGCTATTGGCGAGTCGACTCCAGTTTTAGTCCGAGTCGACTCTAGGACAAAGCAAGCACATTAATTCAAATTTGGAACAGTGGCCGAGTCGTCTCCAGTAAAACACGAGTCGACTCCTGCAACAGGCGAGTCGACTCCTGATCGCGCGAGTCGACTCCGATCCCAACGGTAATATTGTCAGGAAGTGCAGACTGTGTCCAACGGCTCTATTTTTGTCTCTAACGGCTATATTCTTGTTGGCGTCCGACCGCACCGGAACCCACTCACACCGGCACTGCCCACCAACGTCGAAAAACAAAGAGAGAATAACTCTCTCGCTCCCTCGACACCGGACTCAAGGATCACCGCTTCGCTTATCCCTACGAAGGGCAAAAGATTACCCCGTGGTATTAATAGGGTAAAACACTTGAGCACCGCAGTGGATTATCAAACCAAAGGAAGAAGAAATAGGAAGAAGATAGCAAAGCAAACACAAAGATGTAACGAGGTTCGGCTACAAATAGCCTACGTCCTCCACCGCTCCAAATCTCAACTAGGATGAATAGATTACAGAGATGGCACACACCCAAACGATCACACGAGATCGCTCTACAAGAGATTCACACAGAATTCCCTTTGCACAAGAAGTAGGATCCCAATCCTCTTCTTCTCTAGAACCCTAGCCTCACAAACAAGAGTCTCTCTCAAATATACGGCCAATCGCTATACCCTAGGGCTCTCATGAGTCCTATATATAGTCTCAAGACCTTCAGATGATCATAGCCGTCGAAACGCCAACAAAACACCAAAAAAAAACTCATCCGTATGATTTCCGCGAGCTCGAGTCGACTCGGCTTTAGTTCGAGTCGACTCGGGCACGTCTGGACAACTTCCAGTATGACTGGCACGATCTCGAGTCGACTCGACTGTGGCTCGAGTCGACTCGACGATGCTTCGAGTCGACTCGACTGTAGCTCGAGTCGACTCTGACAGTCCAGACAGAAACATGGTTTTTCGGCCTTTCTTCTCCCGGGTCGACTCGATGGACCTCGAGTCGACTCGACTGTTCCCGAGTCGACTCGACTGAAGCTCGAGTCGACTCCGACAGTCCGCCAGACAGAAAACTATGCAGAATTGATTTTTCTTCAATTCTCTTCATCACCAAAGGTCTCCACATACCCCAACAATCTCCCACTTGGAGACCTTGGGTATATCCTCTTGTTACTTGGCTCTCCTCTGTGCTCCCACTGAAACTGAATCATCCTAGTGAAATAGGTACGATGCCTCCTCAACGTCTTCAAGCATGAAGACCAGCAGAAGCTGAACAACTCCTCAGCTTCTCCACCGTGACGACCATCGTCAGCATATCTGCAGGATTCTGACTTGTATGAATCTTCTCCAACTTGACGAGTCCCTGCTCGAGCAAAGACCTCACGAAGTGGTACCGTATGTCAATATGCTTCGTCCTCGAATGGAAAGCTGAATTCTTCGCCAGATGAATTGCACTTTGACTATCTGAATATAACATGCAATCCTTCTGCTCCTTCCCAAGCTCCTTCATCAAGCCTTGAAGCCATATTAGTTCCTTGCACGCCTCTGTGGCTGCCACATACTCCGCCTCCGTAGTCGACAATGCAACAACTGGTTGCAACCTGGAAATCCAACTGACGGCTCCACTGCCCAAGATGAACAAGTACCCTGTCGTGCTTCTCCTGCCGTCCAAGTCCCCTGCCATGTCTGAGTCCACAAAGCCCTGTAACTGGATCTCAGAACCTCCATAGCACAATGACATGTGCTCCGTGCCCTTCAGATACCTCAGTATCCATTTGACCGCGCGCCAATGCTCCAAGCCTGGGCAGCTCATAAAGCGACTCACAACTCCCACTGCTTGAGCAATGTCTGGTCTTGTACACACCATAGCGTACATCAAGCTCCCCACCGCCGATGCATACGGAATTTTTGACATATTGAGCTCCTCCACCCGCGTCTTCGGACTTTGCCCTTTGGAAAGCTTTAAGTGGGCACCCAGCGGTGTGCCAACAGGTTTGGCACCCTCCATGCAAAATCTCCTGAGTACTCGGCTGATGTACTCTGCCTGAGATAGTCTGAGGATATGTTTAGACCTATCTCTGCGGATCCGCATTCCAAGGATCTGTTTCGCTGCTCCTAGATCCTTCATTGCAAATTTTCTTGACAGCTTCAGCTTCAATTTTGCAATCTCATGCATGCTAGCTCCTGCAACTAACATGTCATCAACATACAATAGCAAGATAATGTAAGATGTACCGAAGTCCCGGAAGTAGCAACAGTGATCCTCCTGACATCTCCTGTATCCTATCTTAAGCATGTAGCTATCGAACTTGAGATACCATTGCCTGGGCGCTTGTTTCAAACCATAAAGGCTTTTCTTTAATTTGCAAACCAAGTCACCCGTGCCAGCTGCAATGTATCCCTCCGGCTGCTGCATATATATCTCCTCATCGAGATCTCCGTGGAGAAAAGCCGTCTTCACATCAAGCTGCTCTAAGTGAAGATCCTCTTCTGCCACCATGCTCAGCACCGCCCGAATAGAACTCATCTTGACTACAGGAGAAAAGATCTCCGTGAAGTCGATACCTGTTCTCTGCTGAAACCCTTTTACAACCAGCCTGGCCTTGTATCGCTTCTTCCCATTCTGCTCTTCCTTCAGCCTGTAAACCCATTTGTTTGACAGTGCTTTCTTCCCCTTGGGCAGATCCACCAAATCCCACGTTTGATTCTGCTCCAATGACTTCATCTCATCATCCATGGCCAACTCCCACTCCTTCCTGGTATCAACCTCCAATGCCTCCGTGAAGCATTCAGGTTCGCCATTATCTGTGAGCAGCAAATAACTAAGAGTCTCATCATACCTTTGAGGAGGCTTCCCATGAGTACTACGAGTGAACCTTCTTAGTTGTGGAGGGGGTGCCAATACTTCAGGTTCTTGCTCTGACTGAGTCTTCTGACCAGAATTTGTAGACTCCTCTTCAGGATCCACAAAACACGGCTCAACAGGTTTTGTTTCTGATTCAGTGCTCTGCTGCATTTTCTCATTGAATACCACATCATTACTACGAATGATCTTCCTGTGTTCGGGATCCCAAAACCGATACCCAAACTGTTGACCTCCGTATCCAACGAAAATGCACTTCTTTGATTTGGCGTCTAGTTTGCTTCTTTGACTGGAATCAACATGGACATAACTGGTACAACCGAATACTCGTAAGTGCGCCAAATCAATCTTCTTTGCTGTCCATGCTTCCTCAGGAATCCCAAATTCAAGTTTCTTTGATGGCCCTCTGTTGATCAAATAGGCAGCAGTGTTAACTGCTTCCGCCCAAAACTGCTGTGGCAATCTAGCATGTATCCTCATACTCTTGGCACGCTCATTAATTGTTCTGTTCATCCTTTCAGCAACTCCATTTTGTTGTGGTGTCCCTGGAACTGTCCTCTGCCTGACGATCCCAGCCTCTGCACAGTAGTCCTCAAACTCCCTGCTACAATACTCACCACCGTTGTCTGATCTCAGGCATTTTAACCTCCTTCCTGTCTCGAGTTCTACCATTGCCTGCCATCTCCTGAAGACCCCAAATACCTCTGACTTGTGCTTCAAGAAGAACACCCAAAGCTTTCTGGTAGCATCATCAATAAAAGTAACATAGTACTGAGATCCACCAATGGAAGAAACCGGTGCAGGCCCCCACACGTCCGTGTGCACGAGATCTAGCTTTTCTTGCTTCCGAGGTTTACCTTCTTTGTTGAATGAAACACGCTTCTGCTTTCCGAGAATACAATCCTCACAGAAGTCCATCTCAACACTCCTGAGATCCTGCAGCTTTCCCAACTGGTGCATCACCTCCAGTCCCTGATAACTCATGTGCCCAAGTCTGCAATGCCATAACTTGGCGTCCACATCTGCTGCAGCAACTCCAATAGAGTTTTCTGTGCCATTGGCGACATAAAGTGTCCCAATCTTCTTGCCACTAGCCACCGTCAACGAACCTCTGGATACCTTCCACTGATCAGCTGTGAAAGTAGTCTTGTACCCTTTGCTCGCCAACTGTCCAACAGAGATCAGATTCCTCTGCAGTTGAGGCACGTGCCGTACGTCCTCAAGCTCAAGTGAAGATCCAGAAATCAACTTCACTTCCGCGCTTCCCCTTCCTTGTATAGTGCAAGGCTCTCCATCCCCTAGGTAGACTTTGCCGAAGTCTCCCTTCTCATATCCTCCAAGAAGCTTCCGTTGGGATGTAGCATGGAAGGACGCGCCCGAGTCTATCACCCAAGACTCGTCACCGGTAGATAAAGATAGAACAAGGGCATCCATGTCACCGTCTTCAGCAAGATTTGCCAGATCCTTGCTGACTCCTTCGGTGTGGTCGCCTTGCTTCCCTTTAGGAGATTTGCAGTCCCTCCTAAAGTGCCCCATCTTCCCGCAGTTCCAGCACTTCGCTCCCTTGTTCTGAGGTGCTCGAGACCTGCTGGATCTCGACTTCGAGTCGCTTCGAAATCGACCGTCCTTCTTTTGTCTTCCCTGGTCAGAGGTGTTTAGTGCACTTCCAGACGACTCCGCAGCTCCAGAAGATTTCCTTCTTGCTTCTTCACTCAGAAGCACTCCCACAACGTCATCAAAGATCAACTTCCCCGTTGCCGAAGAGTTGCTCACCGCCATCACCAGGCCCTCCCAGTTATCAGGTAATCCGAAGAGAATTAGCAATGCCCGAATCTCATCGTCAAAACTAATCTCCACTGACTCCAACTGGGCCGTGAGTCCATTGAACTCGTTGAGGTATTCTGCTACGCTGCCGCCATTTTTCATACGAAAATTAAACAACCTCTTCATGAGAAATACCTTGTTTGATGCTGAGGGTTTCTCGTACATCCGCGACAATGTTGCCATCAACTCCATCGTCGTCTTCTCGTTTTTGATGTTGAATGCCACTTGGGATGCAAGTGACAATCTTATGGTGCCGAGCGTCTTCCGATCGAGGACCTCCCAGTCTTCATCGGACATCTTCTCTGGTTTCTTCGCTCTACCTCCAAGAGGTAAATAGAGATCCTTCTGGTAAAGGTAATCCTCTATTTGCATCTTCCAAAACCCGAAGTTCGTTCCATTGAACTTCTCAATTCGCAACTTTCCTTCATCCGCCATTGCAGAAAACCAATAGCTCTGATACCAATTATTGGCGTCCGACCGCACCGGAACCCACTCACACCGGCACTGCCCACCAACGTCGGAAAACAAAGAGAGAATAACTCTCTCGCTCCCTCGACACCGGACTCAAGGATCACCGCTTCGCTTATCCCTACGAAGGGCAAAAGATTACCCCGTGGTATTAATAGGGTAAAACACTTGAGCACCGCAGCGGATTATCAAACCAAAGGAAGAAGAAATAGGAAGAAGATAGCAAAGCAAACACAAAGATGTAACGAGGTTCGGCTACAAATAGCCTACGTCCTCCACCGCTCCAAATCTCAACTAGGATGAATAGATTACAGAGATGGCACACATCCGAACGATCACACGAGATCGCTCTACAAGAGATTCACACAGAATTCCCTTTGCACAAGAAGTAGGATCCCAATCCTCTTCTTCTCTAGAACCCTAGCCTCACAAACAAGAGTCTCTCTCAAATATACGGCCAATCGCTATACCCTAGGGCTCTCATGAGTCCTATATATAGTCTCAAGACCTTCAGATGATCATAGCCGTCGAAACGCCAACAAAACACCAAAAGAAAACTCATCCGTATGATTTCCGTGAGCTCGAGTCGACTCGGCTTTAGTTCGAGTCGACTCGGGCACGTCTGGACAACTTCCAGTATGACTGGCACGATCTCGAGTCGACTCGACTGTGGCTCGAGTCGACTCGACGATGCTTCGAGTCGACTCGACTGTAGCTCGAGTCGACTCTGACAGTCCAGACAGAAACATGGTTTTTCGGCCTTTCTTCTCCCGGGTCGACTCGATGGACCTCGAGTCGACTCGACTGTTCCCGAGTCGACTCGACTGAAGCTCGAGTCGACTCCGACAGTCCGCCAGACAGAAAACTATGCAGAATTGATTTTTCTTCAATTCTCTTCATCACCAAAGGTCTCCACATACCCCAACAATTCTTGTTTCCACGCCATCAAAAGCTATAAAAACAAGAGGAGAGCTAGGGGAGAAGTTATGGAAGTAGGAGAAAACATTTAGAAAAGAGATTACAAGGGAAATCTCCCATAAGCACAAAAAGGGCCATTCAAAGTGAAATAGAGAGAAGAAGAGCATCCAAGTGAATCCCAAAGCTTCCTCTTCATCCGTGTGCTGCCTCGGAAATCCTCTACTTCGTGCCAAATCAGAAGAGGGTCAAGTAAAGAAGAAGCCGAGCTCCTTCATCTTCAAAACTCGTTTGAGGGCTTCTCTTTACTCTCTTTGTTTATATTGTTATATCTGCTTATTTAAGAAGCTTTGATTTGTTTTACACTTTGTTTTAATATCCTGTAACTTGATTCAATCAAGGGATTGAATCAAGGGGTTAAGGTTTGTTGGTAAGCCAAAGGAAAAACCAACGGTGTTAGGTTTGTTGGTGAGCCGAGGGTAAAACCAACGTGTAAGGGTTCGATTGTGATCCCGGAAAAACAATCGGAGTGGTTCTAGTCGGTGAGCCTGGGAAAACCGACCGAGTTCGTTGTGCGCTCGTAAAACAACAAGTTGGGTTGTGAGCTTGTAAAACAACCGGCTGTAATCTGTAGGATTATAGTGAAATTCCCAAGAAGTCTTGGGGAGTGGATGTAGGTGCTGGGGTGCACCGAACACTATATGTTTGTTGTGTTTGTAATGCCTCTTGTCATTGTCTAACTAACACACTTACTTACTTAGATAGATTGCTTGCTTAACTGTTATCGGCGCATCCTTTAGTTGCAAGCATATTCAATCAAGTCACATTCTATACATCAAACTATTGCTAAGTTTGACTTTCACTGTGCATCCATACAACTTAGTATAATTAATCAAAAACTTTCAGAAGTAGGTTAAAAGTTTTAAAAGACCCAATTCACCCCCCCTCTTGGGTTGTATCTACTGGGCAACAACGTATACATAGTCTCTAGTCATATGGGTCCTTGTAGTGTAGATTGGCTGCATTAAGTTCACTGTAGGAGTAGGGTATGCACTACATGGAATCTATCGACCTTGATAGAAGAGGAGTGATCCTATGTGATTTGTTAGACTGAGTTCTAAGACCTTGGCCAGGGCAGTAATATAAAATGGAGAAAGAGTTTTCCACTAATGAACTCGAGTCGAATAAATCTTGACATATGACAGACGAAGGGGTTTGGCGAGTTATCCATGACCTCCGTCCTGTAGGGATCCACGATAGTAGGACTGTATCATATGATAACTGCACCTAGAGGTTCATCATTCTATTCTACTGGGTAGCCACTACATGCTGCTAGGTGTCACTGGTGGATGGTGGGACTCACAGGAATTATCTCGATGATCGATAAACCCTAATGAGTAGAGTTGGAATCGTTCCAATCCATTGAAAGGAGTTTTCAATGATATTGTGATAGAGATCATAATATATCTCACTACCAGTCAGAGTAAAACCTATGGGGTCACACACACGAGAAGTATTGACCGATCCGATGGTTGAATCGTGATTAGGAATCACAAGTAATCAATTCGATTGATATTCAGTTGAAGAAGGAACAAAGGGAATTGATTAATTGGACTTGAAACAAGAGTCCTACTTCGAGTAGGATTCCTAGAGTCCTAATTGGATTAGAACTGGGAATCCTAGTTGGAGTAGGACTAGGATTCCTACTTGAAATAAGATTCCTACAATCCTAATTAGATTAGGAGTTTTGAATTAAAATTGGATTCCTACTTGGAATAGGATTCCTAGAAGACCTAATTGGATTAGGACTTTGAATTCAAATAAGAGTCCTAATTGGATTAGGACTAAAATTAAATATGTCCTAATTTGGATTAGGGTTTCTTAAGTCACAATTAATTATTAATCTAATGAATCAATAAGACTCCTAATTGGATTAGGATTGAAGAGTTCAATTGAGTCAAAATTGATTTAAGTTCTAATTGGATTAGGACTTACCTAGATTGGATCCAAACTGGTTCACCCTTGGGCTAAGCCTAATTGGATTAGGGCTAAACCACATTAGGAGCCCCCAATCCTCATTAGATGAGGATTAGGTTAACCAAGTAAGAGGGGCATGAGCCCCTCTCATCTACTTGGTGCGGCATGAAAGAGGGGGCCGGCGCCCCCTCTTAGGAAACTAGTCTAGGGCTCCTAAGTTGTAGGAGCCCTAGATGCCTTTTAAAGGGAGAAAGGGGGCCGGCGCCCTAGGCATTGGAATCCCTCTCCTTTCCAGCCGTGGCCTCCTCTTTTCCCTTTTGGTTTTCAGCCGCCATCAGCAAGGGAAGAAAACTCTTGGCGTCTCCCTCCTCTTGGGTTTCTTCCTTGGCTCCAACGCATGAAAAGAGAAGAATGCTGTCAAGGGCTTTGATCTTCTTCCTCTTCTTCATCTTTCTTCTTCCTCCTCTCAAGTACATTCAAGAGTTGAAAGAAAGAGAGGAGATCAGCCATCAAAAGTTATCTCTGCAAGGGAGCTAGCACCCCGGTGAGATAAAGAGCTTGGATCGGTTCCTACTTCGTGTGGATACCCGTAGAGGCCGGGCACTTGAACGGCTTCAAGTGAACCTTCATCCTAAACCACGAACTTCAGTTTGCGGTGATCATCTACCCGCACAAGGTGAAGATCTGATCTTTTAATGTTTTTAAAAGTTTTTAATCCTTATCTATCTACGAACGGTTTTTGAACAACGTTCATGCGATGAACGGTTGATCCCGCGCATGCCTCTTCCGCTGCCATCAGATTTTTTTTGAATTTCAGCGGCATGAGCGGGGCTTTCTAACAGTGGTATCAGAGCCTAGGCATCGTAGATTAAGATAAGGATTAATTATTAATAGGCTTATTAGATCTGAAAATTGAATGATCATGCATGCTGAAAATTTTCTGCATGCAGATTTTTTCTAGGGTGCTGATTTTTGCATGCTGATTTTTATGTGATAAAAGGATGATTCTAATTGCATTGTTAATGGGATTACAAAGTTTAGAATCATGATTAGCATGATCAGCAACCTATGTCATGAGATAATCAGTTAGTTTTCAGATCTGAAAAATTATAATTGCTGCATGCGGTGATGATCATAGGATTTAAACCCTTTTGGTATCAAATGTAATGACCTGCGATGTAATCTGTAATGTCATGTAATTTTTCAGATGCTTGCATGCATCTTATTTGATGTTTTGAGAGGCCTGCGTGCCTCCTAAAAGAAGATGTAATTTATTATTATTTTTATTTTACATCTGGTTGTATTTCTGTGATGTGATGTACGTCAACGATCAAGTTGAAGACAAGGCATGAGATGAACAGGGGTCTAAGCGGTTGATGGCGATTGGATCAAGAGTTGGTCAAGGATCGAATCAAGGAGGCTTGGAACCAATTCAAGAGTTGAAGACCAATTGATCGATTGGCGTGCATGTGCTTATAATACGACCTAATTAGAATCCATGATCATCACCCATTTAAAGTTTAGCTTTAATTATTGCTGCGATTATAACTGCCTGCAATGTGCCGTTTGCATGTGATGTGAATGAGAGTCGGGTAGATAGGTTTACATATGATGTAGCAAACCCAATTGATACCTAAATTAAAACCTCCTCAATCAAGTCGAGAGTGAACCAACATGAGCGAGTCATATTAGATTAATTGATCTAATTGGTGTCTAGGAAAGCATGAAAGGTGGTTACTTAATTAGGACCTTACTCTCTGAGTAAGGGGAGCCTCCCACCTGCTTACCTGGCCAATTGTTCGATTACCTCTTATAAAGAGCTCAAGTTGCAAACACTAAGACCTGATTAACCAATATTAAGTCAATAGGTCTTCCACTGTAGTAGAGCTGCTAAGGCCTTTCTGATGTTGATTTGTCTCGGCTGGATACAGTGGTCAAGTTGCATCGGGGGGCTGGACCTCTCTATAGACATTAGATGTTGTAGGGTAAAGGTGGGGTTGGGCACCAATAACTGTTAGGTGAGGACTCAATGACGACTTTATTCCTACGGTTATACGGTGGATCTGACTTAACTAAGAAATGGGACCAATAACTGTTAGGTGAGGTTTTCATGGCTTAGAGACCAAGTTACACCGCAACATGCTTGAGAAGCATTGTACAAGAGTTGTACATTCATCAATCTATGTGTCACCAATAACTGTTAGGTGAGGTGGCATGTAAATCGGTGGGACCGCAGTACCCACTAGAAACCCTAGTCGTGTGGGACTTCCGTTTTCCTACCAGGAGAGTGTGAGGAATTCGAGAAAATAGTGGGAGGTACATTTGTTCTAAAAGACCCTAGAACAAATTAGAATCAAGTACAAAAGTCTAACTAGAATCTTTACTCTCTGAGGATTATAAAGTCAGCTTCTAGACTCTTAACTCATATCCTATAGAACAACCATTTGACCAAACCCAATTATAAAGATTGGCTCAGCAAAATTCAAAAAAATAGTTTTGAATTGTGAGAAATTCGGGTATATGCTAGACCATGGAATCCCCGTGTTACCAATCCGTCCGATCACTGATCAGCGTAAGACGCTTGTTAAGTGGACGAACAATGACAATAAAGTAAGGTGCTGCACAATGGCATCCATGTCCAATGAATTACAATGCTAGCATGAGAACATGAGACTGCCAGGGACATATTAAATCACCTACAAGAGTTGTATGGTGATCAGAGTCGCGCAGCATATTTTGAAGTGTCCAAGAGGCTCTTTAAGACAAAGATGCGTGAGGGGCAGTCTGTCCACGATCATGGTTTGACCATGATAAAGGACTTGAAGGAGCTTGAAAAGCTCAGCATGACCATGCACAAGGAATTGCAAACGGATTTGATCCCGCAATTCCTTCTAGCTTCATATGAACAGTTTATAGTAAATTACCATATGAACAAGATTGTATGCACCAAAATAGAATTGTTGAATAAATTGGTAACTAACTTAGGGACCTTGAAGAAGTTCAAGGGGCATCGTTTTCGCTGTCAAGTTGGTTTCTACTTTCAAGAGAGTCTATTTGGAAGAAGAAGAAGCCTGCGAAGAAACAGAAGACTAAGAAAACACCAAGTAAGGAAGTTCCAAGAAAAAGGCCAATTGCAAGGAAAAGTGTTTCCATTGCATAATGGGCGGCCATTGGAAGAGGAACTGTCCTACATACATTGGAAGCATAAAGAACATGAAGGGTGACAGACCTTCAGAAGGTTTGTCAGATATGCTCAGGATACTTAGGGACTGTGACCTATTGCTTGCAGAAATTTGATTTCTGTATTTTATTTAGCACAGAAAGATTTTTATTTATTTGAAAATTAAATTGATTCAACATGGTTTTAAGATTGACAGTCTCTACCACATACATATGGATGTATCTGTGAATATATCTGAGCAAACAGTGAATACCATAGGATCTAATAGATCCAAAAATGAGATAAATCTAAAGTATTTATGGCACCTCAGGCTTGGCCATATAGGAGAAGACAAAATAAACAAATTGGAGAAACATGAGCTTTTGGGCTCATTGACTTTCGAGTCATATTTGATTTGTGAATTCTGCCTTCAAGGAAAGATGGCCAAATTATCCTTTATAGGACACAGGGAGGTCTACTGAAATACTTACCCTAGTACACACTGATGTGTGTGGCCCATTCGATGTGCAGGCTAGGGGTTGTAATTTTTTACTTCATTTTATCGATGATTACTCACGGTATGGATATGTGTATGAGACACAAAAATAAAACTTTTGAAAGGTTTAAAAAGCTTAGATATGAAGTAGAAAAATAAGCACAAAAACTCATTAAAGTTCTTCGATCAGATCGAGGAAGTGAATACCTTAATGGAGAGTTCCGTGATTATCTCAAGGAGAATGGTATAGTTCCATAATAGACTCCTCCTGGTACACCTTAGCTCAATGGAGTGTCAGAGAGGAGGAATCGGACTCTATTGATATGGTCCAGTCCATGATGAGCTTAGTAGGACTGTATCACATGTTAACTGCACCTAGAGGTTCATCATTCCATTCTGCTGGGTAGCCACTACATGCTGCTAGGTGTCACCGGTGGATGGTGGGACTCATAGGGATTATCTTGATGATCGATAAACCCTAATGAGTTGAGTTGGAATCGTTCCAACCCATTGAAAGGAGTTTTCAATGATATTATGATAGAGATCATAATATATCTCACTACCAGTCAGAGTAGAACCTATGGGGTCACACACACTAGAAGTATTGACCGATCCAATGGTTGAAAAGTGATTATGAATCACAAGTAATCAATTCGATTGATAAGAAGCTGAAGAAGGAACAAAGGGAATTAATTAATTGGACTTAAACACAAATCCTACGATTTAAAGATTGATTTTGATGATCACAAAACCTTGAAGTATAAATACTAATGTTTGTGTTGCAAGGAGAAAGATATTTATTTTGCAAGGAACATAGCAAGTTGGAAGAACACAAGAAGGCCTCCAAAGCTCTCAAGAAAAGTTGGAAGAAAGCTACAATTTATTGGCCCAAGTCTCAAGTTCAAAGGATTCAATTTAGAAGAGCAAGTTTTAAGAAAAATTCAAAGGAAAGGCACTCGAGTCGACTCCTACAGTTCCGAGTCGACTCCAAGGAGCAACAGACAAACGGACAGAAAGATTCATCTCAGAACCTGTCAACGAGTCGACTCCTGAAGAGCGCGAGTCAACTCCGATGTTCACCGAGTCGACTCCAGGGTAGTATGAGTCGACTCCTAGGAGTCACAGGCAGAAAAGTCAGAGAGCAGTTTTTGGGTCTGAGATTCGAGTCGACTTCAGTGGAACGCGAGTCGACTCCGATAGTTGGCAAGTCGACTCCAAAGAAAGTGAGAGTCGACTCTCAGAGGAACACAAGGAAAAAGACAGAAGACCAATTTACTGACTCTGAGATTCGAGTCGCCTCCCGCAATACGCGAGTCGACTCCTAGACACCGCAATCCAAAGACAGAAGACGGTATTTTCGTCTCTGAGAGGCGAGTCGACTCCAAGACAGTTCGAGTCGACTCCAAGGCAGCGCGACCCCAAAAATGCAGAGGATCAGTTTTCGGGCTCTGAGAGCCGAGTCGACTCCAAGAGAATCCGAGTCGACTCGAGGAAGAAAATCAGAAAGTATGTCCTCTGGATTCATGGGATGAGCCGACTCCGAAGATGCCAAGTCAGCTCCAGATGTTGGCGAGTCGACTCCGGGTTAAGTCGAGTCGACTCCCAGTCAAGGCATGCACTTTAATTCAAATTTGGAACACTGGCCGAGTCGTCTCCAGTAAAGCACGAGCCGACTCCTGCAACAGGCGAGTCGACTCCTGATCGCGCGAGTCGACTCCGATCCCAACGGTAATATTGTCAGGAAGTGCAGACTGTGTCCAACGGCTCTATTTTTGTCTCTAACGGCTATATTCTTGTTTCCACGCCATCTAAAGCTATAAAAACAAGAAGAGAGCTAGGGGAGAACTTATGGAAGTGGGAGAGAACATTTAGGAAAAAGATTCCAAAGAGATTACACGGAAAATCTCCCATAAGCACAAAAGGGCCATTCAAAGGAAAATAGAGAGAAGAAGAGCATCCAAGTGAATCCCAAAGCTTCCTCTCCATCCGTGTGCTGCCTCGGTGATCTTCTACTTTGGGCAAAATCAGAAGAGGGTCAAGTAAAGAAGAAGCCGAGTTCCTCCATCTACAAATCTGTTTGAGGGCTTCTTCCCTTTACTTTACTTGTTTATATTTGCTATATTCGCTTATTTGAGAAGCTTGTACTTGATTTAAACTCTTGCTCTAAATATCTTGTAACTTGATTCAATCAAGGGATTGAATCAAGGGGTTAAGGTTTGTTGGTGAGCCAAAGGAAAAAACCAACGTTGTAAGGTTGTGGTTGGTGAGCCTTTGGGAAAACCAACTGGGTTGATTGTGAACCCAAAAAAATAATCGTTGTAAGGTTGTGGTTGGTGAGCCTCTGGGAAAACCAACTGGGTTGGATTGTGAGCCCGTGAAAACAATCGGGTGGTTCTAGTCGGTGAGCCTGGGAAAACCGACCGAGTTCGTTGTGACCTCGTAAAACAACAAGTTGGGTTGTGAGCTTGTAAAACAACCGGCTGTAATCTGTAGGATTATAGTGAAATTCCCAAGAGGTCTTGGGGAGTGGATGTAGGTGCTGGGATGCACCGAACCACTATATGTTTGTTGTGTTTGTGATGCTTTTTGTCATTGTCTATCTTGCTCACTTACTTACCTAGATAAATTGCATGCTTAACTCTTATCCGCGCATCCTTTAGTTGCAAGCATATTAAATTTACTTAATCAAGTCTCATTCGATAAATCAACCTATTGCTAAGTTTAAATTCCACTGTGCAACTATACAACTTAGCATAATTAATTGAAAAGTGTTAGAAGTAGCTTAAAAGTTTTATAAGACCCAATTCACCCTCCCCCCCCCCTCTTGGGTTGTATCTACTGGGCAACAAGTGGTATCAGAGCAGGTGCTCAAATATTATTTGTAGTCTTAACCAACTAGAGCCAAAGATCATGACAACCCCACATAACGTATTACCTGCTGAGGGACTGTCCACAAACAGACCTCCACTGTTTGATGGATCTAACTATATTCAATGGAAAGCTAGAATAAAAATCTTTACTCAATCACAAAACTATGAGCTATGGAATGTCATAACAAATGGCCTACACACACCCACGAAATTAATTGGAAGTATGTTTGATAAAAATTTGGCTGAACTGAATGCTAAGGCTATGAACCTATTATATTGTGCATTAGATAGGAATGAGTTTAATTACATATCTTCTTGCATAACTGCTAAAGATATATGGAATATGCTTGAAGTTAAATATGAATGCCCTAACAAATCTGAAACATCATGTGTAGAAGAAGAGCAGTATCATATTGCAAATTCATGTTTCATGGCACATGAGGTACATGCTGAAACTGAAAGCAATTTTACATTTGATGAACTTCACGATGCCTTTTCTGATTTGTATTTAGAATATAAGAAACTTGTTTGTAAGAACAAGAACTTGAGGAAAGAAAATCAAGAACTAAATCAGAAAAACCAACTTCTCACTGAAAGCCATGATAAACTTAAGAAAAATAATGAATTGCTTTCAGAAGATAACAAAAGATTAACTAAAGAAGTTGACACATTAAAACCCGTTGTTGAAAGATTTACTTTGAGCTCTGAAAAGTTGAATCTAATGATAAATAATCAAAGAGCTGAATTTGATAATATTGGATTGGGATGTCAACCTTGGTACACCCAAAAATCTTTCAAGAATATGTTTGTTAAAACAGTTTCTAATCATTTTAAAATAGATTCTTATAATGCTGATAAACAGGAACAAAGGTTATGCAAAATCTCTTCTGTTCCTAAATCTGTACATTACAAATTTGATAAACCTAAAAGGCAAAAACAGAAAACTGAAGGGTTATCTACCACTCATGTTGAATCCATGTTTGTTAAATTTAATAAGAAGATGCAGAAATACACTTCTTGTAGCCCTAAAATCTGCAAGCCGATGGACAAAATAGCTATTAAGAAAATATGGGTTCCAAAAGGAACAATAATAGCTAACCTGCACGGACCCAAAAGAGCTTGGGTTCCTAAGTTGAAAATCTAAATATTTTCTGCAGGTGTGTCTAGCACTCAAGGCTCCAACAAAAGATGTTAAATTGGACATTGGGTGCTCTAGACATATATTAAAGAATGAAACTTAAAATATACTTAAGAAAAGTGACTAAAATGGAAGAAATAATGAAATTAGTAATTCTTGCATCCTCTCATACTGAAATTGTTTTATTAGTTGATTAAAATACATCTTGCAAGTATTAATCATTCTTTTCTTGTGATATAAGTGATATTTCTGATATGAAAAGAAAATATATCCAAATCACTCTATCTTTCTAGATTATGCTTTACTTATAGATGGATAATTTGGTAAATCAATTCTCCTAAGAATAACTCTATGAATTCTCTATATGCTTGACTGAGAGATTTTATCCATGGCATTATTGTTCATTGATCATAGATATGAAAATGTGTACTTGGTATATCTTTGAATATATGCATTATAAATACTATGATCAAAGAATTCTTTTTGGCATATAAAATTAACTTATGCTAGTATGGACCTAATCTCAAAAGATCTTGTCATTGGTTTACTTAGAATATCTTCTGCAAGGTCAAAGTTTACTATGCATGTTAACTAAGGAAACAAACAAGAATCAATTTCTAAATCTAAAGATGTTGTTTCCATCACTAAGTTTTCACAAGCTTACATTGGATTTGTTTTTGGCAAGTAAAATTAAAGTATTTTCTGCATTTGCTAAATCTTGTGAAAGGGATCAAATGAAAAAGGTTTGCAAACTATGAAAGTAAAAGAAGTATCATGGCATAGTGTTGAAAACCAATTTTGTATTAAGTTGTGCACAGAAAATAATATTGAATACAATTATTTCTGCACCAAAGAACACCATAAGTAAAATAGGGTTAATAGAATCCTTGAAGAAATGAAAAAGGCAATGTTGTACGATAGTCATTTAAAAGCTATCATCATTGCTTGTCATATATATGGTTTCTATTAGGTCTATTTTTGATGAAAACTCCATTTGATCTTCTGAAAAATAGAAAATGAACTACTGCATATCTTTCATATTTTTTAGTCGTGCACGTTATACTTGATATATTCTTATGAAAATAATGCCAAATCTGATAAAGATATTTCTATCCTTGGATATCATTCATCAAGCAATGCATATAGAATATTCAATGAAAAGATTCTAGTTAAAGAAATATCAATTCAGTTTATTCTTTATGAGACTAATGATTCATTATCAAGATACTAAAATCAAATTATATATGGATATGTATAATCTTTTACATATGACAATCTGAAAACTTGTTAATAATTAGAACCAAATTGAGTTTTCAGAAATGCACTTAATGAAGAAAAATTGGTGACTACTAAAAGATTCAATCAAGAAAAGATGAATTAGATCTTGATGAAATTCTTGCATGATTAGAAGTAAAGATCACCATTATCATTTGCTTGCTTTATGAGCTTTATATTCTGTCAAATGAATGTGTAGAATATACGTCTATGTGGTTATTTCATTTAAAAAAAAATCTATGTAAAATAACCACCTTATTTGAAAACACTCATTACCAATATGATAAAGCAATATGTGATTTGGAACAAGCATCAAAAGCATGATAGAATAATTATTTCATCATACACCTAATAGACCAGATTGTGTGATCATTATGTGCCCTTATGCAAGACTTCAATCTAACTCTAATAAATCATAATTTATTGATAACAAATGAATCATAATCTGAATTTTGATAGAAACAATTGTTTAAGACAATTTGATCAAAACTTAGCTAGCATGCCTTATTGATAATTATCTTAAGCAAATAGAATCTAAGCTAAATTGATGTTGAAAATAAGAAATTAATTTGACCTTGATGAATTTTCTATTGCTTCACATGCTTGTCCTTGAACAGTCTTGGTTAATGAAACTATCTCTTTAGTTCAAGTGACATATGTTTGCTTATGTTTAGGCAATCTCTTGAGTAAAGTGACTCAACATTCAATTATTATCATATCTTAGGTTGAGTTACCTAGTTAAGAAATATGCTATATGAATGTTTTGTATCTTGAAGAAACTAATAACTTTCTTTCAAGAAAGAAAAGAATTTTGTTAATAATGCAGGATCCTTGAGCAAGAAAATGAGAGATTTCAACTTGAAGGACACCTCCACATAAGATACAACAAACATTCAAATGCAAACAAGAGAGAGGATCTTCTTCAGCCAAAAGTTCACACGTAAGAATCTAGTTTGGCTTGAAGAATATATATAATGAATAGGTAATTTTAGATACCTTTCTCACAAATTAATTGAGCAAAGTCAATAACTTAAATCTTATGATGGCATGATTAAATTCTTTAATTATTAATTTTTGATATCATGTCTATATGTGTATTGACTGACTTATACTTTTAGAAACTGTTTCATGGTTTGCCCAAACTAAATGATTTCTTAGCCTATATCATAACCATGAAATACACAAGTATATGCTTAAAATTTTGGATGTAAAATAACTTGTGAGAAGTTATGAATCCATGAGCATAATGAAAATGTTGTTTGCATGATATACATATATATGATATATAAGATTAATTCTTTATTCTGCTCTTTCATGTAAATTACTTGAGAATAACAAAAAGAGAGAGAGATAAAGAAAAGAAAATGGATATTATTCAAGAGAAGTAAAATCTAAGTAAAGGCAAATACTTCATCTTAAGGAAAAGCAAAACAAGCATAATATATTTGACTTGTGAAAGGGATAAAATCCGTAATGAATTACACTTAAATAGAGGGAGAGTTTAAAGTAAATAGTTTAACCTTTCTATATTGCTCATCATAGGGATGGTGCCAATGGGGAGGCTAGTGGTAGTACCCGGCACTATTTGACCCAACTATTCGGTGTAGGGCATATTAGGGACGGCACAAGAGGGAGGCTAGTGGTAGTACCTCGTGCCCCTTTCCAACTCCACCGGATAGGGAGCAAGTAGAGTATAGAACATAGGAAAGTTAAAAATGAAAGACAAAGTAAATGAAAGTATATAAGAAGAATCAAGTCAAATTTTTAATCACTTGAAAACACACTTTAAGGATGAAATCAGTGCAAAATTATATTTAAATAGGGGAAGTTTATTTGAAAAGAATTGATTTTGATCCTTGATATGCTTGTTCTTATTATTTTAATGCATGACTTAACACATAATATATCTTGCATGTGGCATGATGTCTTGAATTATGGGTTCTCAATATTTTGTAATGCTTCATACTTGGACAATTTGATTGAATGTTTGAAATGCTACATAACATCTTTTGTTTGGTATTATTGAAAAGAAATTTTCAGATTTGTCGTTAACAATCATCGTTAAAACCTGAAAGTTGAATAAATTTGTAAAAAGGAGAAGAGAAGGATATCTCTATTTAGGCAAAATGAATTGAGTTGTTTTTATCCTTCATCTTGATTAACTTTGATATATAATGTTCTAACTCATACCAAAACTCAACATAAATACAAATACTCTGAATATGCTCTTACATGTTTGAAATATGTGTTTTCAAACGTAATGATTTAAGATGAGCTACAATCTGGAAGATACATATCTCAAATTATGTTTTTGAAAGCCTCAATTGAAAATCCTATGTAATTCAGAATCTGATTTTGTATAAAAGCTTGAACTCCATATGATTTCTAAATAAAATCTTAATGAAAGAAAAACAGAATTAATTTTGATGCCTTTGGTTGATTGCTCCGATACGCATCCGAAACATATCATTTCTTATCTTCAAAGTATACTAATATTGGCCTAAATGATGTGGCTTTCAATGATCTTGATTGCAAGTAAATATTTTTAAATATATAATTTTATTTTGATATTAAAAAAAAAACTATTGGGCTTCATGTATACATTGCTGAAAAACTGTGATTAAGAAATTGAGTTCTATAAATATATATATTTCAATGATCATCTATATGTTTTTCTCTCCTACATTATTAAAGACAGAATAGAGTGAATGATCTTAAAGCAAGAAATATTTCAGCTCACTCGAATGATTCTAAAAGAAAGAAAATGTAAATGCCTTTGAAAGAAACTGAGCTTCAAATGAATCATTTTCTGATTAATATTTCTATACATTTTTCTCTAAGATTAGGAGAAAGCATAACTTGTTCTTAAAGGATTAGAAAGAGTGATTACTATAAATTTTGAATAATTCTAGATCACTCTACATTCTTGATATCATAAAGTTTCAGGTTTATTCACGTTTAACATTAAAATCTGAAATTCAACAAAAGAAAAGAATGATTAAAGAAGTATGCATCTTTTGAGGGGGAGCTTTAGATATCTTATCCTAAAGTTACTTCAATTTGAAGCATACCTTGATTTTTATGGATTGATTTTGATGAACCTCCTTATAATGCAATACTTGCTTTAATTATAAGTTTATGCCTTGAGAAGAGTTCTATAAAGGTTGTCTTATCTCATACCTTGAGTCTTATGAAAATAAGCTGAAACTTATGGAAAACATATTTTTGAGATTGACAATTTTATTGAACATTATCTTCAAACTCTAAACTGTTAAATGGAATAATCAATTGAGGGGGAGAAAGAAAATTTCAGAAGGAGAGGTATTATGGAACTTAACCGCAAAAATCTTTATGATACATCTTGAGGATTGTTATTTGGTTAATATTTCTTATGCATACATCATGAACCAAATTGCAAGTCAAACAGTTGATCTTAAGAGCCTCTAACTTAATGAAAAAGGGGGAGAATAACGTGTTGAATTTTTTTTTTAGTATCTCTTAGAAAATCTATTTTGAAATTTACTAATGAGTCCAAATTGGCTTGCTCTTTAGAACTTAAATTGTGTGCCAATTCCTATTTTTATGTATCAAATTGTGCTTATTTTCTAAAGGAATAAAAGAAAGTCTTTAAGAAAGCTCTAAGATATATCAAAAATTGCATGAATCCATATTTTGGTATTTGTGCCCCAATGCTCTTATTATCATTAAAGAACTTTGAAGTCATTAAAAATTAATGATCCAACGTGATGATATGTTTTTCAAGTATATGAGTTTTGATCTTATACTCTGAAAATTAATTAAATTGCTCTCATGTTGATAAAATACTTAATATTTTGGGCAAAAGTTCTTAAATGAACAAGCTTTCATACTTATTATTGAAGAGAGGTTAGATTTTCATTCGTGTTTTCCTTGAATATCATTTGTGGGACTTCTTGAATTAACTTAAGAAAGATTCCACCTACACTTGATTAGAAAACTATCTGTGGTATCAAATTAGAAAACTTCTTGAAATCACATTCGATGTGTTCTGCTCTGAAATTATCTTAATTGTCTCTGATCTATGCTCATTAATCTGATTCTAATATTATTGCCTTGAGTTATATGATTCATATCCTTGCAATAATTTGACATGCACATCAGAGTACAATAAGAAAAAGAAATATTTGAGTATTCTTATCTTTGTGCTTAATGTTTCACTATCTTTTTGATGTTGTCAAAAAGGGGGAGAAATATCTAAGTATATGCTCAATGCTTTCTGTTTTGAATTGAATACAAATCAACTTAAATTGAAATATGTTGATTGTGTTAAGCTGATTAAATCTAAAGCATTATCATGAAGTATGTTCTTAAATATATATGTTTTTACTTCATGCAACTTAGCTATGCATTACTTCTAGAACACAATATATCTTATATTGCATATACTCCAAGTTTTGTCATCATCAAAAAGGGGGAGACTGATGACCCAAAGATTGATTTAAAGATTGATTTTGATGATCACAAAACCTTGAAGTATAAATACTAATGTTTGTGTTGCAAGGAGAAAGATATTTATTTTGCAAGGAACATAGCAAGTTGGAAGAACACAAGAAGGCCTCCAAAGTTCTCAAGAAAAGTTGGAAGAAAGCTACAATTTATTGGCCCAAGTCTCAAGTTCAAAGGATTCAATTTAGAAGAGCAAGTTTTAAGAAAAATTCAAAGGAAAGGCACTCGAGTCGACTCCTACAGTTCCGAGTCGACTCCAAGGAGCAACAGACAGACGGACAGAAAGATTCATCTCAGAACCTGTCAACGAGTCGACTCCTGAAGAGCGCGAGTCGACTCCGATGTTCACCGAGTCGACTCCAGGGTAGTATGAGTCGACTCCTAGGAGTCACAGGCAGAAAAGTCAGAGAGCAATTTTTGGGTCTGAGATTCGAGTCGACTCCAGTGGAACGCGAGTCGACTCCGATGGTTGGCAAGTCGACTCCAAAGAAAGTGAGAGTCGACTCTCAGAGGAACACAAGGAAAAAGACAGAAGACCAATTTACTGACTCTGAGATTCGAGTCGACTCCCGCAATACGCGAGTCGACTCCTAGACACCGCAACCCAAAGACAGAAGACGGTATTTTCGTCTCTGAGAGGCGAGTCGACTCCAAGACAGTTCGAGTCGACTCCAAGGCAGCGCGACCCCAAAAATGCAGAGGATCAGTTTTCGGGCTCTGAGAGCCGAGTCGACTCCAAGAGAATCCGAGTCGACTCGAGGAAGAAAATCAGAAAGTATGTCCTCTGGATTCATGGGATGAGCCGACTCCGAAGATGCCAAGTCAGCTCCAGATGTTGGCGAGTCGACTCCGGGTTAAGTCGAGTCGACTCCCAGTCAAGGCATGCACTTTAATTCAAATTTGGAACAGTGGCCGAGTCGTCTCCAGTAAAGCACGAGCCGACTCCTGCAACAGGCGAGTCGACTCCTGATCGCGCGAGTCGACTCCGATCCCAACGGTAATATTGTCAGAAAGTGCAGACTGTGTCCAACGGCTCTATTTTTGTCTCTAACGGCTATATTCTTGTTTCCACGCCATCTAAAGCTATAAAAACAAGAAGAGAGCTAGGGGAGAACTTATGGAAGTGGGAGAGAACATTTAGGAAAAAGATTCCAAAGAGATTACACGGAAAATCTCCCATAAGCACAAAAGGGCCATTCAAAGGAAAATAGAGAGAAGAAGAGCATCCAAGTGAATCCCAAAGCTTCCTCTCCATCCGTGTGCTGCCTCGGTGATCTTCTACTTTGGGCAAAATCAGAAGAGGGTCAAGTAAAGAAGAAGCCGAGTTCCTCCATCTACAAATCTGTTTGAGGGCTTCTTCCCTTTACTTTACTTGTTTATATTTGCTATATTCGCTTATTTGAGAAGCTTGTACTTGATTTAAACTCTTGCTCTAAATATCTTGTAACTTGATTCAATCAAGGGATTGAATCAAGGGGTTAAGGTTTGTTGGTGAGCCAAAGGAAAAAACCAACGTTGTAAGGTTGTGGTTGGTGAGCCTTTGGGAAAACCAACTGGGTTGATTGTGAACCCGGAAAACAATCGTTGTAAGGTTGTGGTTGGTGAGCCTCTGGGAAAACCAACTGGGTTGGATTGTGAGCCCGTGAAAACAATCGGGTGGTTCTAGTCGGTGAGCCTGGGAAAAACCGACCGAGTTCGTTGTGACCTCGTAAAACAACAAGTTGGGTTGTGAGCTTGTAAAACAACCGGCTGTAATCTGTAGGATTATAGTGAAATTCCCAAGAGGTCTTGGGGAGTGGATGTAGGTGCTGGGGTGCACCGAACCACTATATGTTTGTTGTGTTTGTGATGCTTTTTGTCATTGTCTATCTTGCTCACTTACTTACCTAGATAAATTGCATGCTTAACTCTTATCCGCGCATCCTTTAGTTGCAAGCATATTAAATTTACTTAATCAAGTCTCATTCGATAAATCAACCTATTGCTAAGTTTAAATTCCACTGTGCAACTATACAACTTAGCATAATTAATTGAAAAGTGTTAGAAGTAGCTTAAAAGTTTTATAAGACCCAATTCACCCCCCCCCCCTCTTGGGTTGTATCTACTGGGCAACATACTTCGGGTAGGATTCCTAGAGTCCTAATTGGATTAGGACTGGGAATCCTAGTTGGAGTAGGACTGGGATTCCTACTTAGAATAGGATTCCTAAAATCCTAATGAGATTAGGAGTTTTGAATTAAAATTGGATTCCTACTTGGAGTAGGATTCCCAGAGTCCTAATCGGATTAGGACTCCGAATTTAAATTAGAGTCCTAATTGGATTAGGACTAGAATTAAACAAATCCTAATTGGATTAGAATTCCTTAAGTCCAAATTAATTATTAATCTAATGAATCAACATGACTCCTAATTGGATTAGGATTGAAGAGTTCAATTGAGTCATGGTTCATTCAAGTCCTAATTGGATTAGGACTAGCATAGATTGAACCCAATTTGGCTAATCCTAATTAGATTAGGACTAAACCATGAAAAGGGCACCTAATCCTCTTTGGAAGAGGATTAGGTTAACCAAGTAAGAGGGGCATCAGCCCCTCTCCAATTGGTTAGGGCGACAAGAAGAGAGAAGGGGCCGGCGCTCCAAAGAAAGAAAGTAGTCAAGGGCTCCTAACTTGTAGGAGCCCTTGATGCTTATAAAAGGGGACCTAGGGCCGGCGCCCTAGGGTGTGCTCTCTTCCTCCTTTTGCTGCCGCCACCAGCCCCTCTCCTCCCTTGGTTCAGCCGCAAGCAAGGGAAGAAGCTCTCCAAGTGTTGGCGGCCTCCTCCCCTTCCCTTCCTTCATCCAACGCAAGGAAGAAAAGATGGCTGCGTGGGGATTCTTCTTCTTCCTCTTCTTCATCCTTCTTCTTCCTCCTCTCAAGCACAATCAAGGGTTGATTGAAAGAGAGGCGATCATCCATCAAAAGAAGTCTTTGCAAGGGAGCTAGCACCCCGGGAAGACAAGAAAGCTTTGATCGGTCCTCTGCTTCGTGTGGATACCCGTAGAGGCCGGACGTTTGAACGGCTTCAAACGAACCTTCATCCTAAAACCACGATCATCAGTTTGCGGTGATCATCTTGAAAGAGTAGATGCCCTACAAGCCAATCGCAATATGTATTGCGAAAGGTTTTTTCTTTTGATTTGTCCAAATCATGTACATGACATTTAAATATGAATAAAGGCGTTATGTTTTATCATATGCTGTTGATTATATTTATGATAAACTCCTTAGTTTAGGGCAATGGTTTTAAGACTATGATGAGATCATACTAGTGAGACTTAAAATCCTAAAATCCTAATCTTAAATATTCCCAGTCATTGGTACATTGAGTCGGGGATCAATGATTACCGGAAAGACTGGCATGTCTTATGTATGCTCGATGCAGAGGATGATTGATCTCACAATCATTTGTGTGGAGACACTAATACAAAGATGTGGGTGCTCATTAGAGGAATGAGTTCACTGAATTGACCTACAAAGAGAAATCTTATGAAGTCTTACTTACATGTCAAAAGATGATTCTCTTAGTGGGAGTTGTGCAACTGATCCTATGACCTGAGATCACCATGGTATCTTGTGCACATGAACCCATATTTTGGTTTACACTCATTCATGACAATAAGTTATGTACGAGGTCTTCTGGATATGGTGAATTGTGTACGAAGATTATGAGTAGGTCAACAAGGAATTAATCACTTCTAGTAAGAGAAGATAGCATCCTATTTATTCTAATCATATGATAATTCAGGAAACCTTTGATCAAAGTAGAATGAAAATTAGAAAGAGTTTCTAATGTTTCATTATTTGAATTATCATTAAAAGATTGAGAAAAATATGAATATGAAATTGAGTTTGACATATATTCATACTCATATGCATATTTGGGATGCAGTTTGATTAAAGGATTGAATTGCATGGTAACTTGCCACTGAAGGGTATTTTTGGTATTTCCACCAAATTCCATATTTTCCGGGTAGACATGACACGTTGCTAGACGTCAATCTTGTTTTATAGGTTTGATCAAATTAAAGAGTTAATTCGATCACCAATTAGAAAGGATTCTAATTGTTAAGTTCGGGTTCGCGCAGTTTGGACTTAAATCGATTAGAAGAGTTCTAATCAAGTTGGGTCAACTCGCACTCACACCTATTGCTGGCTAAGTATGGAACCCAATGGGTCACACACAAGAAAACTTATCAAGGGTCTAATTGGATTAGATCATGTTTGCAAGATAAACATCCTAGCAGGTGTTGCAAACCTTAGCTCCTAATTCGAATTGGATTCGAATCTGATTCGAATTGGATTCGAATCGGATTCTTAATTGATCTAATTTGATTAGATCATATTCTAATATGGGTTAGCCAAGAGTTGGCACCTAATTGGCTTGGTTTGAGTCTAATTGGATTAGATTTAATAAATCATTCAATCTAGACCGTTAGATCTTGATCTACCGTTGGATGAAGACATAATGGAGAGTTGGTTTAACCCAATTGGATTGGGTTAGAGGATGGCTACCATAATTGACCATTGGATCTTAATCCCACCATTGGATGAAGACATAATGGGTCAAGTGAATGGCGCCTTGCATTGGAGCCCTTGGATCATCATCATGAAAGATCAAGAGGTGAGGCGTGATGGACATGTGATTAGCATGTGATGTTGACTTGGTCAAAATATGGCACCACATGAAAGGACAAATCATTTGATACACCTCTTCACTTGATCTGCACCTCCTCTTATTTGATATGGCCCTTAGATGATGTCTTTTCATGAAAGGATGTGTGGATGGGATGCATCCCTTGGAGATGCATCCCTACACCTATTATAAATAGGCTAGCACTCCATGGGTTTCATCATTCCAACTCCACCCCACTCCTCTCTTCTTTCTTTCTTACATTAGTTTCTTTCTTTCTAGCATTGCTTCTAGTGTGTCCTAAGCCAAGACAAGGTGGTCTTCTTTAGGACAAAAGGATTAGAAGTGATTTTAGAAGGTTAAAGAAAAATAGAAAGAAAGGAAAGCAAGCCATTAGAGTTCTTTAAGAATTCTGCATTAAGGATCAAAGTCTTTGGAGCTTAAGACTTAAATCAAGTTTTCGTGTGGATCAACGTTGGAGGGTGAACACTTGGGCACCTAGTGGAAATTCTGCATATTGGATTAGCGTTAGAGGTATTCTTCTATTTCTGCATTTATATTATATTATTTGATTGCTTTCATTAAGGTGATCTTGGCTTATAAGGGTTTTATGTTAAGGAACTTTATCAAGAAATTTTTAAAATTTCTAACTTCCGCTGCGCATTATAACATGCTAAAATCCTTCAAGTGGTATCAGAGCCATCCTTAATTGGTTCAATCAAATAATTATGTATGATGTATGATTATTAATTTACTACGAGATAGTAATGTCATATGCTTAGAGAAATGCTGAAATGTATGATTAATATATGATATGTTATGTAATAAAATATCATGATATGAAATTTTTCATATGAAAATATGTTGAAGCATGTTAATTAATTGCTTATGATTTATACATGCTATGAGATAGCCATGATGCATAATAGTTTATTTTAGACATGTTAAATGTATGTTACAATTAAAGAATGTGCTAGAGACTAGTAAGCCCTCAATAAAAATTATATTAAGTCATAGTGTTGAAAAACTTTGAACTAACCCATTCTAGAACAATTAATCTAATTGGTGTCTAAGGAAAGCACTAAAGGTGGTTACTTAATTAGGACCTTACTCTCTGAGTAAGGGGAGCCTCCCACCTGCTTACCTGGCCAATTGTTTGATTGCCTATTATGGATAAGCTTAATATTGATATAACACTATTGATAGCCTTCCTTCATGCCTCGATATTATTATGTCAAGATCCATGCTAGTTTGTTGTGCTAACACAAGACTTGCAATGGGGACTGATGTTATACTGTCTTGGTGCATTAAGATGCTTATGGCATATTTTAATATATTGCCTTGTTGTGCAACCACAAGGGCAATATTATTCGAATATGACTATATGGAAATGAAGGGTTTGACTTAACTAAAATATTATTGTTTGTTGTGCTAACACAAGGCAATAAGTATTTTAAGAGGACAAGATAAAGTTGAGAATTGCATGAGATGCAATTGGAAAGAGTTTCCTACCTTTGAACTCATAAGAGTTTGTTGTGTAAACACAAGGCTTTTTATGATGAATTAGGATCTCAACCCTACTAAGAAAAATTATATTTTCACGTTTATCATATGAGAGGGCTATGATATTCGATAAAAATAGTAGGAGACAAATTAGATTAAAGTCCTTATCTAGTTGCAAACATGTCATCATGATTGGTCTGCTTATATTAGTTTTGTTTTGCATATGTAGAATTATTAAATGGCTTCTTCACTTTCACTAAGAGGCATCTTAGATGCCAACAAGTTGACCGGACCAAACTATGTGGACTGGTTGAGGAATTTAAAGATAGTACTCACTCAGGAGAAAATTTCCTATATACTTGAAACCCCTGATCTTGGAGATCTAGGGGATGATGCTACAGAAGAGGAGGTTGCCACACATAAGATGTGGAAAAATGACAGTGTGACTGTCAAATGTATCATACTTGCCTCTATGAACAATGAATTACAGAGGCAACATGAAGGCATGGATACTCAATCCATACTTCTCAATTTAAAAGAGTTGTATGGAGAACAAAGCAGGACTGCTAGGTATGAGATATCTAAGCAGTTGTTCCGTGCTAGAATGAATGAAGGAACTCCAGTGCAAAACCATGTTCTTATGGTTATAGACTTGATCACCAGATTAAGTCAATTAGGTTTTGCTATGGATAGTGAGCTCAGTCAGGATTTGATCCTGCAATCACTGCCTGATTCATTCTCTCAGTTTGTTGTGAACTTTCACATGAACAAGCTGAACACCTCCCTGCCCGAGCTGTTAAATATGCTCAAAACAGCTGAAGGGCATATTAAGAAGGATAAAGGTCCACTCCTTCTTATAAATAGCACCTCTATGAGGAAATCGAGAAATAAGGGTTCTAAGAAACGATTGAACCCCAAGAGTAGTATCAAAAAGAAAAAAGGAAAGAAAAACTCCGGATCAAGTACCTGTTTTCATTGCGGCAAAGCTGGCCACTGGAAAAGGAATTGCAAGAGTTTTCTTGCAAGTATGAAGACCGATGCAAGAGTTGCATCAAAAGGTATGTTTATGTTACATGCCAACTTGTCATTAAGTTCTTCAAATTCAAATTCATGGGTATTGGATACCGGCTGTGGTTTTCACATTTGCAAATCTTTGCATGGACTACAGAAAATTAAAATTTTGAAGAAAGGTGACTTCGAGCTGTATGGCGCTGGAGGAGAGTCCATCCAGGCTGAAGCTGTTGGAACCTACAACTTGGAATTGCCTTCGGAAAAGCTCCTACAATTAGAAGATTGTTATTATATGCCCAAAATTATTAGAAATGTAATTTCCATTCCTTTGTTGTTAAAGAAAGGTTTTGAAATTAATGGAAAGGGCAATGGTTGCTCTATTTATTTTTCTAATAAGCATCTTTGCAATGGCATTATGGAAAATGGTCTTCTAGTTTTATTACTTAATGACAATGTCTTTCATATTAATAAAAGCAATAAAAGAAAGAGAGAGGAAGTGAATAATACTCTCCTTTGGCATTGCCGACTTGGTCACATAAGTGAATCAAGAATTAACAAGTTATACAAAGAAGAGTTCTTTGATCCTTATGATTATGAATCATTAGGAACTTGTGAATCTTGTCTTATGGAAAAAATGACCAAGTCTCCATTCACTGGACATGGAGAAAGGGCAAGTGAGTTATTAGGACTTATACATACAGATGTATGTGGTCCTATGACAACTCCAGCTAGAGGTGGATACTCTTACTTCATCACATTCACTGATGATTTATCAAGGTTCGGATTTGTGTATCTTATGAAACATAAATACGAAGCCTTTGATAAGTTTAAAGAGTATCAAAGTATGGTTGAAAAACAAACCGAAAAGTGTATTAAAATCCTTCGATCTGATCGAGGAGGTGAATACCTTTCTAGTGAATTTTTAAATCATCTTAAAGAAAAGGGCATTCTCTCTGAATGGACACCTCCGTATACGCCACAACTAAATGGTGTAGCTGAACGGAGGAAACGTACTCTATTAGATATGGTAAGATCCATGATGTGCTTTACAGATCTTCCTATTTCCTTCTGGGGTTATGCCTTAGAAACTGCTACATATGTGCTAAACAGGATACCTTCAAAATCTGTATCTAGTACTCCATATGAGATATGGAGAGGTAGAAAGCCCAATCTTAAATATTTTAAAATATGGGGCTGCCAAGCATATGTCAAAAGAAATTTTGGACATAAGCTAAGTGCTAGATCAGATAAATGTACATTTATAGGCTATTCCAAAGAAAGTATTGGATATCTCTTCTATCACCCTACTGAACAAAAGGTATTTGTTAGTAGGCATGCCACTTTCTTAGAAAAAGAGTTTATCTTAGAAAAGGGCAGTGAAAGAAGAATTGAACTTAATGAAGTTCAAGACCTACAAATAGAAACACAAGAAATTCTTCAACCAAATGTACCCATTGATGAAGTACAACCACAACACACATCTCCTCTCCAAAGGTCAGATAGAGTGCGAAATGCACCTAAGAGGTATGGGTTTATCATTGAGAATGATGAAGCCCACATCATCGAAAATGATGATCCTCTGACCTATTCGGAAGCTATCATGAGTAATGACTCTAACAAATGGTTAGAAGCTATGAAATCCGAAATAGACTCTATGTATACCAACCAAGTATGGACTTTGGTTGATGCACCAGAAGGTGTTAACCCTATAGGTTGCAAATGGGTCTATAAGAAGAAGATTGGAGCAGATGGCCAAGTAGAAACCTACAAGGCTAGATTGGTGGCAAAAGGTTTCAGGCAAAAGCAAGGAATTGACTATGATGAAACTTTTTCACCAGTTGCCATGCTTAAATCTATTCGGATTTTGCTTGCAATAGCTGCATACTATGATTATGAAATTTGGCAGATGGATGTCAAAACCGCCTTCCTTAATGGTTATCTTGAGGAAGAGGTTTACATGACACAGCCAGAAGGATTTGTCTCAAGTGGGAGAGCAAATCAAGTATGCAAGCTTAAGAGATCCATTTATGGATTAAAGCAAGCATCGAGGAGTTGGAACATCCGTTTTGATACAACAGTCAAAGAGTTTGGTTTTATCAAAAATGTGGATGAACCATGTGTGTACAAGAAGACTAGTGGGAGTGCCGTTGTCTTCTTAATATTGTATGTAGATGACATACTAATCATTGGAAATGATATTCCAATGTTACAATCGGTCAAGACTTGGCTATCAAAAAGCTTTTCCATGAAAGACTTGGGAGAAGCATCCTATATACTTGGTATAAAGATCTATAGGGATAGATCTAAAAGGATGCTAGGCTTGTCCCAGTCTAAGTACATAGATCGTGTGTTAAAAAGATTCAGCATGGAAGGAAGTAAAAGAGGTTACTTACCTATGAGTCATGGCATACGTCTCTCTAAGAAGATGTCTCCTAAGACATCTGAAGAGAGGAATAGAATGAATTCTATTCCCTATGCTTCGGCAGTAGGATCAATTATGTATGCTATGCTATGTACTAGGCCTGATGTTGCTTATGCCTTAGGCATAACAAGCAGATTCCAGGCTGATCCAGGAGAAAATCATTGGATAGCTGTGAAAAATATTCTTAAGTACTTAAGAAGGACTAAAGATATTTTTCTAGTTTATGGAGGATCTGAGTTGAAACTAGAAGGATTTTCTGATTCTAGTTTTCAATCAGATCCAGATGATAGCAAGTCCACTTCAGGGTATGTCTTTACCCTAAATGGTGGTGCAGTGAGCTGGAAGAGTTCCAAGCAGCAAACTGTAGCTGACTCAACTACTGAGGCAGAATACATCGCTGTAAGTGAAGCCGCTAAGGAAGCTGTCTGGATGAAGAAGTTCATCGCTGAGTTGGGAGTAGTTCCTGAGATTGCTGGACCAGTTTCAGTTTATTGTGACAACACTGGAGCTGTTGCTCAAGCAAAGGAACCAAGATCTCATCACAAATCCAAGCACATTCTAAGACGCTTCCACCTCGTTCGAGAGATCGTCGAGAGACAAGACATAGTCATTGAACGAGTAGACACAAAGAACAACTTAGCAGACCCGTTCACTAAAGCTCTACCACAACAGCAGTTCGATCGCCACCTCGATTGTATGGGGATAAAATATAAGAGCGATTGGCTTTAGTGCAAGTGGGAGATTGAAAGAGTAGATGCCCTACAAGCCAATCGCAATATGTATTGCGAAAGGTTTTTTCTTTTGATTTGTCCAAATCATGTACATGACATTTAAATATGAATAAAGGCGTTATGTTTTATCATATGCTGTTGATTATATTTATGATAAACTCCTTAGTTTAGGGCAATGGTTTTAAGACTATGATGAGATCATACTAGTGAGACTTAAAATCCTAAAATCCTAATCTTAAATATTCCCAGTCATTGGTACATTGAGTCGGGGATCAATGATTACCGGAAAGACTGGCATGTCTTATGTATGCTCGATGCAGAGGATGATTGATCTCACAATCATTTGTGTGGAGACACTAATACAAAGATGTGGGTGCTCATTAGAGGAATGAGTTCACTGAATTGACCTACAAAGAGAAATCTTATGAAGTCTTACTTACATGTCAAAAGATGATTCTCTTAGTGGGAGTTGTGCAACTGATCCTATGACCTGAGATCACCATGGTATCTTGTGCACATGAACCCATATTTTGGTTTACACTCATTCATGACAATAAGTTATGTACGAGGTCTTTTGGATATGGTGAATTGTGTACGAAGATTATGAGTAGGTCAACAAGGAATTAATCACTTCTAGTAAGAGAAGATAGCATCCTATTTATTCTAATCATATGATAATTCAGGAAACCTTTGATCAAAGTAGAATGAAAATTAGAAAGAGTTTCTAATGTTTCATTATTTGAATTATCATTAAAAGATTGAGAAAAATATGAATATGAAATTGAGTTTGACATATATTCATACTCATATGCATATTTGGGATGCAGTTTGATTAAAGGATTGAATTGCATGGTAACTTGCCACTGAAGGGTATTTTTGGTATTTCCACCAAATTCCATATTTTCCGGGTAGACATGACACGTTGCTAGACGTCAATCTTGTTTTATAGGTTTGATCAAATTAAAGAGTTAATTCGATCACCAATTAGAAAGGATTCTAATTGTTAAGTTCGGGTTCGCGCAGTTTGGACTTAAATCGATTAGAAGAGTTCTAATCAAGTTGGGTCAACTCGCACTCACACCTATTGCTGGCTAAGTATGGAACCCAATGGGTCACACACAAGAAAACTTATCAAGGGTCTAATTGGATTAGATCATGTTTGCAAGATAAACATCCTAGCAGGTGTTGCAAACCTTAGCTCCTAATTCGAATTGGATTCGAATCTGATTCGAATTGGATTCGAATCGGATTCTTAATTGATCTAATTTGATTAGATCATATTCTAATATGGGTTAGCCAAGAGTTGGCACCTAATTGGCTTGGTTTGAGTCTAATTGGATTAGATTTAATAAATCATTCAATCTAGACCGTTAGATCTTGATCTACCGTTGGATGAAGACATAATGGAGAGTTGGTTTAACCCAATTGGATTGGGTTAGAGGATGGCTACCATAATTGACCATTGGATCTTAATCCCACCATTGGATGAAGACATAATGGGTCAAGTGAATGGCGCCTTGCATTGGAGCCCTTGGATCATCATCATGAAAGATCAAGAGGTGAGGCGTGATGGACATGTGATTAGCATGTGATGTTGACTTGGTCAAAATATGGCACCACATGAAAGGACATATCATTTGATACACCTCTTCACTTGATCTGCACCTCCTCTTATTTGATATGGCCCTTAGATGATGTCTTTTCATGAAAGGATGTGTGGATGGGATGCATCCCTTGGAGATGCATCCCTACACCTATTATAAATAGGCTAGCACTCCATGGGTTTCATCATTCCAACTCCACCCCACTCCTCTCTTCTTTCTTTCTTACATTAGTTTCTTTCTTTCTAGCATTGCTTCTAGTGTGTCCTAAGCCAAGACAAGGTGGTCTTCTTTAGGACAAAAGGATTAGAAGTGATTTTAGAAGGTTAAAGAAAAATAGAAAGAAAGGAAAGCAAGCCATTAGAGTTCTTTAAGAATTCTGCATTAAGGATCAAAGTCTTTGGAGCTTAAGACTTAAATCAAGTTTTCGTGTGGATCAACGTTGGAGGGTGAACACTTGGGCACCTAGTGGAAATTCTGCATATTGGATTAGCGTTAGAGGTATTCTTCTATTTCTGCATTTATATTATATTATTTGATTGCTTTCATTAAGGTGATCTTGGCTTATAAGGGTTTTATGTTAAGGAACTTTATCAAGAAATTTTTAAAATTTCTAACTTCCGCTGCGTATTATAACATGCTAAAATCCTTCACATCTACCCGCACAAGGTGAAGATCTGATCTTCTAAAGATTTTAAAAGTTTTTAATTCTTGCCTAACTACGAACGGTTCATGAAACAATGTTCATGCGATGAACGTTGATCCCGCACATGCCCCCTTTCCGCTGCCATCTGATTTTTGTTTTGAAATATCAGCGGCATTGGCAGGTTCCCAACAGTGGTATCAGAGCCTAGGCTTCGTAGATTAAGGTAAGAATTAAATATCTAAAGGCATATTAGATCTGAAAATTGAATGATCATGCATGCTGAAAAATTCTGCATGCAGATTTTTCAGGGGTGCTGATTTTTTGCATGCTGATTTTTATGTGATAAAAAGATGATTCTAAATGCATTGTTAATGGGATTACAAAGTTTAGAATCATGCTTAGCATGATCAGCGACCTATGTCATGATACAATTAGTTAATTTTCAGATCTGAAAATTATAATTGTTGCATACGGTGATGATCATAGGATTCAAACCCTTTTGGTATCAAATGTAATGACCTGCGATGTGATCTGCGATGTCATGTAATTTTTCAGATGCTTGCATGCATCTTATTTGATGTTTTGAGATGCCTGCGTGCCTCCTAAAAGGAGATGTAATTTATTTTTATTTTTATTTTACATCTGGTTGTATTTCTGTGATGTGATGTACATCAACGATCAAGTTGAAGCAAAGGCATGAGATGAAAGGTGATCTAAGCGGTTGATGGCGATGGGATCAAGAGTTGATCAAGGATCGAATCAAGGAGGCTTAGAACCAATTCAAGAGTTGAAGACCACTTGATCGATTGATGTGCATGTGCTTGTAATACGACCTAATTAGAATCTATGATCATCACCTATTTAAAGTTTAGCTTTATTTGATGCTGCGATTATAACTGCCTGTGATGTGCCGTTTGCATGTGATGTGAATGCGAGTCGGGTAGATAGGTTTACATGTGATGTAGCAAACCCAATTGAGACCTAAATCAAAACCTCCTCAATCAAGTCGAGAGTGAACCGACATGAGCGAGTCATATTAGATTAATTGATCTAATTGGTGTCTAGGAAAGCATAAAAGGTGGTTACTTAATTAGGACCTTACTCTCTGAGTAAGGGGAGCCTCCCACCTGCTTACCTGGCCAATTGTTCGATTACCTCTTATGAAGGGCTCAAGTTGCAAACACTAAGACCGGATTAACCAATATTAAGTCAATAGGTCTTCCACTGTAGTAGAGCTGCTAAGGCCTTTCTGATGTTGATTTGTCTCGGCTGGACACAGTGGTCAAGTTGCATCGGGGGGCTGGACCTCTCTATAGACATGAGATGTTGTAGGGTAAAGGTGGGGTTGGGCACCAATAACTGTTAGGTGAGGACCCAATGACGACTTTATTCCTACGGTTATACGGTGGGTCTGACTTAACTAAGAAATGGGACCAATAACTGTTAGGTGAGGTCTTCATGGCTTAGAGACCAAGTTGCACTGCAACATGCTTGAGAAGCATTGTACAAGAGTTGTACACTCATCCATCTATGTGTCACCAATAACTGTTAGGTGAGGTGGCATGTAAATCGGTGGGATCGCAGTACCCACTAGAAACCCTAGTCGTGTGGGATTTCCGTTTTCCTACCAGGGAAGTGTGAGGGATTCGAGAAAATAGTGGGAGTTACATTTGTTCTAAAAGACCTTAGAACAGATTAGGATCAAGTACAAAAGTCTAACTAGAATCTTTACTCTCTGCAGATACAATGTCAGCTTCAAACCCTTTGACCCGTATTCTTGAGACCAACCGACTGACCGTAACCAATTACAAAGACTGGCTTAGAAATCTCAAAATTGTTTTGGACTGTGAGAAAATAGGCTACATACTCGATTCAGATATCCCCACACTACCAACACGTCCTACTGATGTTCAGCGTGAGATGCATAAAAGGTGGTTGGATGATGACATTAGAGTAAAATGCTATATGATGGCATCCATGTCAAATGAACTCCAATGCCAGCATGAAAATATGAAGACTGCTAGGGACATACTGGCACACCTGCAAGAGTTGTATGGTGAGCAGAGTCGCACAGCTCGTTTTGAAGTGTCCAAGAGGCTTTTCAAAACAAAGATGCGCGAGGGGCAGTCTGTCCATGATCACGGTCTGACTATGATCAAGGATCTGGAGGAGCTTAAGAAGCTCGGTATGGACATGCACAAGGAATTACAAGTGGATTTGATCCTACAGTCACTTCCTGATTCATTTGGTCAGTTTATAGTAAACTACCACATGAATAAGATTGAATGCACTAAGACTGAACTAATCAACATGTTGGTAACTGCTGAGGGAGCCTTGAAAGGTTCAAGGGGCAATGTTCTTGCTGCTGAGTTGACTTCTGGTTCCAAGAGAAAGTCTACTTGGAAGAAAAAGAAGCCTGCTAAGGAGCAGAAGAAAGACAAGAAGCCAAAGAAGGAAGTTCAAAAGAAAAAGGCTAACGACAAAGGAAAATGTTTCCACTGCAATGTCGAAGGCCACTGGAAGAGAAACTGTCCTTCATACCTCGAGAGCCTGAAGAACAAGAAAGGTGACACGCCTTCAGAAGGTATAGACTTGCTCATAATTGAAACTAATCTAACGGTTTCTTCTACTTCTAGTTGGGTTATAGATTCTGGTTCTAGTGCTCATTTGTGCACTACCATGCAGGGTCTAAAGGAAAGTAGAAGGCTGGCAGAAGGTGCGGTAACCCTTCGGGTTGGCAACGGGGCAAAAGTTGCTGCTGTGGCTGTGGGCACCTACCATCTGCGACTACCGTCTGGATTTAGTTTAATACTTAGAGACTGCTATTATGTACCTGTTGCTAGCAGAAATTTGATTTCTGTTTCATGTCTAGCACAGGAAGGTCATGTTTTTACATTTGACAAAGACTGCTGTTCTATTTATTTAAGAAATAAAATAGTTGCACGCGGTTTCATGATTGACAGTCTCTATCATTTACATATGGATGTATCTGTGAATGTTACCGAGCAAGATGTGAGTGCCAAAGGATCCAAAAGATCCAGAGATGAGATAAACCAAAGATATTTGTGACACCTCAGGCTTGGCCATATAGGAGAGGACAGAATGAACAAAATGGATAAAGATGGGCTTTTAGGCTCATTGACTTCCGAGTCATATCCAGTTTGCGAGTCCTGTCTTCAAGGAAAAATGGCAAGACTGCCCTTTGTAGGACATGGGGAAAGGACCACTGAATTACTTGCCCTAGTACATACAGATGTATGTGGCCCATTCGATGTGCTAGCCAGGGGACGTTATTCTTACTTCATTACCTTTACCGATGATTATTCGCGGTATGGGTATGTGTATCTTATGAGACACAAGTCTGAGTCTTTTGAAAAGTTCAAAGAGTTCAAGAATGAAGTAGAAAAACAAACTGGAAAACCTCTTAAGGCTCTTCGATCAGATCGAGGAGGAGAATACCTTAGTGGAGAATTCCGGGACTATCTCAAAAAAAACGGCATAGTCTCACAATGGACACCTCCGGGTACACCTCAACTCAACGGGGTGTCAGAGAGGAGGAATCAGACCCTATTGGATATGGTCAGGTCCATGATGAGCTTCACTGATCTACCTATGTTCCTTTGGGGAGATGCCTTACTCACAGCGATTTATTTATTGAATAGAGTTCCCTCTAAATCCGTTCCTACCACACCGTATGAGATATGGCATGGTAAGAAACCAAGTCTGGGTCATCTCAAGATTTGGGGATGTCCGGCCCACGTCAAGAGACTACAGGCGGACAAGTTAGAGGCTAGGACCATAAGTGCTCGTTTTATAGGATATCCTAAAGAGTCATTAGGATACAATTTTTACGTCTCAAAGGATCACAATGTGTTTGTGAGCCGTCATGCCATCTTCTTGGAAAATCAGTTTATCCTTGATAGAGGCAGTGGGAGGAAAATTGAGCTTGAAGAGAAAGTCTCTGAAAAGCAACGAGTCATGGATCCTATTGAACCCATTCATAAAGAACCAGTACACGATGTCCCTCGACCACCTCGTAGATCTAGTAGGGTCTCCCATCCTCCTGATAGATACTTAGGTATACTAGAAGAGGATACCGAGGAAATGTTCCTAGTGGGAGATAGGGATCACATACAGGATCCCAAAACCTACAACGAGGCGATATCTGATATCGATTCCGAGAAATGGCTGGAAGCTATGAAGTCAGAGTTAGACTCCATGCATTCCAACCAAGTCTGGACCTTAGTAGATCCACCAGAAGGTATTGTACCTATTGGATGCAAATGGATCTACAAAAGGAAGATAGGTTCGGATGGAGAGGTAGAGACCTATAAGGCAAGGCTTGTGGCGAAAGGGTATAGTCAGCGCGAAGGCATTGACTATCAGGAGACCTTTTCACCTGTAGCCATGCTAAAATCCATCCGAACATTGCTTGCCATTGCAGCATTTCATGATTATGAAATCTGGCAGATGGATGTGAAAACTGCTTTCCTGAATGGATATCTTGATGAAGATATCTATATGGAACAGCCTTTGGGTTTCACTTCCAGTGATGGAGATCACAAGGTCTGCAAGCTGCAAAGGTCCATCTATGGACTAAAGCAAGCATCTCGGAGTTGGAACACTCGTTTCGATGACGCAATCAAAACGTTTGATTTCATCAAAAACGAAGAGGAACCGTGTGTTTACAAAAAGGTTAGTGGGAGTGCGGTCGTTTTTCTCGTACTGTACGTAGATGACATTCTCCTGATAGGGAATGATATTCCCATGCTAACCTCGGTCAAGGTCTGGTTGTCAAAAGAATTCTCCATGAAAGACCTTGGGGAAGCATCCTATATTTTGAGAATAAAGGTCTATAGAGATAGATCTAGAAGGATGCTTGGCCTTTCACAGAAGATGTACATAAAGGAGGTGCTGAAGAGGTTCAGCATGGAAAACTCCAAAAGGGGTCTCTTACCCCTTAGGCATGGAATTCATCTCTCCAAGAAGATGTGCGCCAACACATCTGAAGAGATTCAACGCATGAGCAAGATTTCCTATGCATAGGCAATAGGAAGCCTCATGTATGCCATGCTATGTACACGACCTGATATAGTTCTTGCTGTGAGTGTCACAAGCAGATATCAGTCGAATCCAGGTGAAGAACACTGGACAGCTGTGAAGAATATTCTTAAGTGCTTGAGAAGAACTAAAGATTTATTCTTGGTCTTTGGGAGAAGATCAGTGTTGAAGGTAGAAGGATGCACACATATTGATGATAGAAAGTCTACATCAGAATATGTGCGATGATGGTTCAGTAAATTGGAAGAATTCCAAACAACCGATCATTATAAATTCTACCTTAGAAGCTGAATGTTAAGCCATATCTAAGGGTGCATTGGAAACCTTCTGGTAAAAGTTAATTGCAAAGTTAGGTGTAATGTCATTAGATGCCATAACACTTTACTGCGATAACATTGGCACCATAGCACTAGCTATGGAGCCATGGTCTCATCAGAAGTCCAAGCACATAGAGCGGCGCTTCCATTTCTTACGCGACTATGTTGAGAAGAAATATGTAGAGGTGCAGAGAGTAGACTCCGCGGATAACGTGGCAGACCCGTTCACTAAGCAGCTAAGTCAGTAAAAGACTGAAGCCCACCTTGAGAAGATGGGCCTAAGATATATGACCAATTGGCTTTAGTGCAAGTGGGAGATTGTTAGATGTATGCCCTAGAAGCCAATTTGGCTGACACATTGTTGATTCTAGGGACATAATTTTGTACTTGACTGTTTATTATTGAATAAATAAAAGGCATCTTTTTCATTCATATTATTTATGTGTCTATGAATCGTCCAAGAAATTAATAAGATGATGATACATATTCTCAAGAGTTGAGAATTTGAGCCATGTATCATTGGTGATTAATTTCTAAATGCTCCTGATCAATGGATCATCACGAGGACGGTGATCGATCCGATCAGTGCACAGATCACTTTCCTTATGGATGGACGAGACTTGAGTCCACAGTGTAGGGACACTGAAGTGATAGTGCAGGTGCTTGTTAGAGAACAAGGGTACTGAGTGTGACCAAGACAAGAAGTCACTTGGATGTCTATCCACTCGTCAGTGACTTGCTTGATGTTGCAGTAGTGTGACTGGTCCTTTGACCTGCGGTGCTTCGGCTACTCACAGTGAGGTTATTGTAGTTTGACTGCACACATACATGGTCTCTAGCCATATGGGTCCATGCAGTGTAGATTGGCTGCAGTAGGTTCACTATAGGAGTAGGGTATGCACCTATAAGGAATCTATCGACCTTGATAGAAGAGGAGTGATCCTATGTGATTTGTTAGACTGAGTTCTAAGACCTTGGCCAGGGCAGTAATATAAAGTGGAAAAAGAGTTTTCCACTATCGAACTCGAGTCGAATAAATCTTGACATATGACAGACGATGGGGTTTGACGAGTTGTCCATGACCTCCGTCCTGTAGGGATCCACGATAGTAGGACTGTATCACATGTTAACTGCACCTAGAGGTTCATCATTCCATTCTGCTGGGTAGCCACTACATGCTGCTAGGTGTCACTGGTGGATGGTGGGACTCATAGGGATTATCTTGATGATCGATAAACCCTAATGAGTTGAGTTAGAATCGTTCCAACCCATTGAAAGGAGTTTTCAATGATATTATGATAGAGATCATAATATATCTCACTACCAGTCAGAGTAGAACCTATGGGGTCACACACACTAGAAGTATTGACCGATCCGATGGTTGAAAAGTGATTATGAATCACAAGTAATCAATTCGATTGATAAGAAGCTGAAGAAGGAACAAAGGGAATTAATTAATTGGACTTAAACACAAATCCTACTTCGGGTAGGATTCGTAGAGTCCTAATTGGATTAGGACTGGGAATCCTAGTTGGAGTAGGACTGAGATTCCTACTTGGAATAGGATTCCTAAAATCCTAATGAGATTAGGAGTTTTGAATTAAAATTGGATTCCTATTTGGAGTAGGATTCCTAGAGTCCTAATCGGATTAGGACTCCGAATTTAAATTAGAGTCCTAATTGGATTAGGACTAGAATTAAACAAATCCTAATTGGATTAGAATTCCTTAAGTCCAAATTAATTATTAATCTAATGAATCAACATGACTCCTAATTGGATTAGGATTGAAGAGTTCAATTGAGTCATGGTTCATTCAAGTCCTAATTGGATTAGGACTAGCATAGATTGAACCCAATTTGGCTAATCCTAATTAGATTAGGACTAAACCATGAAAAGGGCACCTAATCCTCTTGGAAGAGGATTAGGTTAACCAAGTAAGAGGGGCATCAGCCCCTCTCCAATTGGTTAGGGCGACAAGAAGAGAGAAGGGGCCGGCGCTCCAAAGAAAGAAAGTAGTCAAGGGCTCCTAACTTGTAGGAGCCCTTGATGCTTATAAAAGGGAACCTAGGGCCGGCGCCCTAGGGTGTGCTCTCTTCCTCCTTTTGCTGCCGCCACCAGCCCCTCTCCTCCCTTGGTTCAGCCGCAAGCAAGGGAAGAAGCTCTCCAAGTGTTGGCAGCCTCCTCCCCTTCCCTTCCTTCATCCAACGCAAGGAAGAAAAAAAGGCTGCGTGGGGATTCTTCTTCTTCCTCTTCTTCATCCTTCTTCTTCCTCCTCTCAAGCACAATCAAGGGTTGATTGAAAGAGAGGAGATCAGCCATCAAAAGAAGTCTTTGCAAGGGAGCTAGCACCCTCGGGAAGACAAGAAAGCTTTGATCGGTCCTCTGCTTCGTGTGGATACCCGTAGAGGCCGGACGTTTGAACGGCTTCAAACGAACCTTCATCCTAAAACCATGATCATCAGTTTGCGGTGATCATCTACCCGCACAAGGTGAAGATCTGATCTTCTTGCCTAACTACGAACGGTTCATGAAACAATGTTCATGCGATGAACGTTGATCCCGCACATGCCCCCTTTTCGCTGCCATCTGATTTTTGTTTTGAAATATCAGCGGCATGGGCGGGTTCCCAACATTCCAGAGAATCTTTTCTGTTATCTGTTCTGCCATTACCTTTGGGTCGACCCTCTCAGGGTTTGGGTCGACTCAAGCTTGGGTCGACTCAACTTCATCTTGGGTCGACCCTCTCAGTATTTCTAGAGAACCATTTTTCTGAGTTGTTGAGAAGCTTGAAGTTTGGGTCGACTCATGCTTTCCTTGGGTTGACCCAACTTACTGTTCATCTGTGCCATTTTTGCAGAAGTGTGCCAAATGCTTTCTTGATGTGCCGGGGTCGACCCAATCATCCTTGGGGTCGATTCAATCCACACTTTGCTGCAACTCAAGGTTAGATTCATTCATATAACAATGAAATGCATATTTATCTTGTTATACAAATATACTGAGAGTAACAGACTTATAAATGAAGTATCGAATTAGCTTATAGCATACTCTCGATTATTGCTTGTTAATCATCAAAATAACACTATCATCCTCAATGAGCTTCATTGACTTCTTATTCAATTATTAATGCTTTATTCACCATAGTTGTATAGGTAGTTAAGTAATATGGTGCCACTTCTTTCCTAATTTTAGCCTTTAGTCCCATTTTAAATTACTCAGTCATGCTCATCCCCAACCTCAGAACTAATTTGGCCAGCTCTATAAATTTAGCTTCGTATTTTGCAACTGTCATACTTCTTTATTTTAAATGAATAAAATTTTTCTCTTTCTGCATCGTCATACTTTGTGGGAAGTACTTGGCATAAAATGCTCCTCGCAATCTTGCCCAAGTGAGTAGCTCTCTATCTTGTTCATATTTTCACTCTAGCATCCGCCACCAGTTAAATGCATCACTTTACAATATGTAGGATACATAAAGGAATATCTTCTTGTCATCACAGCATGTTTGAATAGCAAATGCTTTCTCTATCTCTATGAGCCCATTTTCAACTTCTAAATGTTCTGTAGGCCCCTTGAAAGCTAGTGGAGCCAACTTCTTGAACTCTGCAATGTTACTTCGCTACTCCTGCTACTCCCACATCCTTGCTATTGCTATGTTTGCTGCTGCTGCTGTGTCTCTTATTATTGTTGTATATGCTGCTGTTGGAGCAACAATTGCTGCATCTGCATCATCCCAACTAAGTATCTTGTTGTTCTATCTGAGTATACCTCATAGGATTAATGACTCCCTTCTGCTGAAAAGTACCATCGACTTGCTGGAGAGTGCTTCCAACCTACTAGTTTTGATGCCTATCTAGTAGCATCTTTGGTAGCCCTATTCATCTAATGTGGAGGTATCTTAACCTATATCCATCAAATGCCAGCAAAATCCTTATTAAGATTATTAATTAAGTAGAAGAATTATTAAGATAACTTATGTTGAATTTATCAAAAAGTAACACCCCAATGCCCTTAGTGTCTAATCACGTACACTCATCCAATATCTGAGTCTGTGTTAATGTCTTATCCACTTATACTCTTATACCATATTAATTGCCGCATCCTTGACCTGAAAATTATGAGTTGGGGATAACTGCCGCACACTCATAGAAAACTCTTTTCATAAGCAGGACAGGGTATCCTTATCATAATATCATAAAACCAAATCGTGGAATTAAATAATCTGTTAAATAAGTCTAAAATTTGAATAGATAGAAAAATCCAAACTTTAATGTCTTAACAAATCCAACAATATTTAAAGTTCTTACATCTGAGTTTAAAGAAAATACTACTCTAAAATAAAGATACTAGACCTTGCTTCTAAAAGCTCTCCCTAGAGGCATATTCCCATGCTATTCTTAGATCTTAGGATCTATAAAAATAGTAAAATATTAAAAATCAGCTAGAGAGCCCAACAAGAAATAATCACATTAACTAGATAAATCAAGTAATAAGATAATTATAACTTAATAAAAGGTAAGTATATGGAATACAATATGTTCAAGAAACTAGATCTAGATATACAACATCATCAAATTATCATTCGTACGAATCAAATCTTTCTCAAAATCCCATTTTTGTTCATAAATCTAATTTCTTTTCATATATCAAGTTTCTCTTCGTCAGCCATAAACTGTGATCATATTTTTTTTTTGTATAGTAGGATTTATTATACTGCGCATCTTCTTGCGGTGTGCTGTGTATCTTCTAGCAGTGAAGTCCTTTGGGATTGGGCATCTTCTTTGTGGCATAACCCTTAAGGACTAATAAAGTAGCAAACTTATAACACCCTACTAGCAAGGTCTTTAACATAGTTAGACTAAAAGTCCAAACAATCATGCATTTCCATATTCCTATTCAGCAAAAATGTATGTAATCATACAATATCAAAATTAATCGAGCATAATCCATAACAAGATCAATGCTTTTGATTATGCATCATCATAATAATAAAACATATTCAAATGATAAAGTATCATTTATGAAATTCATGCATCATGAATAGTATGATTCAAGTTTATTAATGTAATACCTTACTAATTTACTGATAATCTAGAAAAAAATGAAATGTTACTTACCTTGCAAGTGGAATCAACTGACAAATCTAGTTAACCCCAAAAATCTTCCTTAGAGCCTAGTATTCAAAAATTATTTTTTTATTAAAATTTAGTACTGATTATTTTAAGAATAAAAACTTTAAGTCTTAGCACCCTCATAGTGTTGGACAAATAAGATGCCTGACATCTCGATCGGTGCAATCAAAGTAATTTTATCTAGTCATAATCAAACTAGGATACAAGTGGCTCAACAAAATTGAGAATGACAAATCTAGTAATATCGTATAAGGATAAAGTGGAGGTTGGTATGAGCGTCCGGTAGCATAGGTCAGGATCCTCTTCACTAGATCGATCAGGGTCATTAAGGAGAGGCCCTTCTCTAGGATCCAAACAAAACCCTAGAGAAATAGTACATAGTGAACCATGTAAAGAAAGAAACAAGATAGAGAAAGTAGGGCGAAGATAAGAAAA